>NC_090892.1:22306050-22346050 GCF_036669925.1 Montipora capricornis | reverse complement strand
CCTGGTACGAACAGAGCAGCGGATGCCCGGCTTGTCATTCATGCTCCTGGCTTCTAAGAGCGGCAAGGCTCTGCCTTTCTTGATGTTAGGGTTTGTTACCCGAATGCAGAGTCTTATAGAGGCCTAACATAATCTACCGCCAGCATGAGATTGAGAAGAAGAGAATGTACGCCAGCAGGGTGCTAGAAGTCGAACACGGCTTCTTTACCCCGCTGGTATTTACTACATCACAGTAAACTGGCTAAACTTTAGTCAACCATGAAGGGTGAGGACTACAGCACTACAATGTCGTGGATTCGCGCCAAAGTCGCATTCGCCCTCCTGAAGTCTGCACTACTGTGCTTGAGAGGCTCACGTATGCGAAGAGCTCCGTTCAACATTACTGATAGTGACTTTGAAATCGATAAGGAATTAGCGAGACTTAAGGATTAGAGTGTTTATTATTGGCCGTCATGAAGGATTAGGATTAATGATTATTGACACATTGATTGTATTCTTATGATTTAAAAAAAATTAGTGTTGTATAGTTCTTCCAGTTCTTACTCTTTAATATTTCTGTAAATTATGTACATATTTTTCCGCTTTTAAAGTTTAAATAATAATCATACTACTACTACTACTACTACTACTACTACTACTACTACTACTACTACTACTACTACTACTACTACTACTACTACTAATCATGATAATAATAATAATGATAATGATGATGAGGCATAGCCCTCGTTGGCTGAGAAGTCGAGAAAACCGAAGATAAAATGGACAGAGCAAATGAATAAGGACATTCTGGAGGAATGAGGAAAGCGGAGGACTATAATACAGATGATAGGATGTGTTTGGTGACTAAAGTAGCAATAAAAAGAAAATCACACTTATGTTGATTAATGAAAGATAAAAAATACGTCGTTTAAAAACTCATATAATGTTCACAAAATTAACCAAAAGTATATAAAAGGGCATTTAAAACAATTTACATCACTTAGTATCTGCTACGAAATTGTTCAAATTAAAATCCTCTAAAGTGTCTTTGTTATATCTAAATGGTGTTCTTGATCCTCTCACACACGTTGTAGATCTTAAAATTTCAAAGCTTAAACGTGTTCTTAACCAAGTCATAGTGGATGCATATTCATCTCCGCTTTTAAGCATGAGTTTGTTTGCTAGATTCTTTAGGAAAAGTTGACTTTCCATACCCATACCTCCATTTGTGCCGAAAACCAGCGCCAGTAAATAAAGCAGAGGTAAGTCGATGACACGATGACACGATGAGCGATCACAGAAAGAGTTGATACACACAACAACACGAGGGCCGAATAAATGAGTCGCTACTGCCCCTGTCTATAACTAATGTACCGCTGACCGGTACTGGCGTGACTTCCTTTTCTTCTTCTCTTGAGCGTTACAAATGTGTAGCAAGCTAACCTAGAGCTACATGCTAATAACAAAACGGGAACGAATATAAAACTTGTAACGAAAACTATCAATGTTCTATGTGCTACTGTGTTTGGTAAGTTAGTTGGAGTCTAGAACAAAGTCATTGTAACGTGCTGGACGACGTCGCACACGTGTGGACCTGCGGGGCGGGGGACTGGCATCAGAGTCACTGCCAGGGGAGTCTATTACTGGGTCAGGATGGGTGTCCTCACGTGGCCCATGTCCACCAGCAGGAAGGTTGACACCACGAACTTGTTGAGTAGCAGGTGTCGAGATGGCACTCCGTACGACAGGTGGAGATGGTGGGGAATGCACTGGCTGTGCTGGAGTGGCTTCCTCGGATGATGAGTTTGCATCATCGTTGATTGGCTACGGACAGTAGTCTCCTACTTCGGATGGAACCCGATAGCAATCTGAGGTTTTCACGCGGTACGATGTGCTTCGAAGCTGAGAGCCGACAAATTTTCAGATGTTACAGAAAGATCCGGTTACTTCTACGACCAAGTAGCGTTCGCGTGCTCTAGTTTTGTTGCGATCGGAGAACAGGTAGACTAAGTCACCGACGGTGAAGTGCTCAGCTGGGCGGTTCTTGGTGACAGGGGCCTTAGCCTTCTCGCTGTGACGGTGGTTGGCAATACGCTGTTCGTGTTGTTGAACGGTGAGGTTTTGGTCGTGTAGTGGTATCTGCTGGTTTGAGAATTGATCTTGTTGTGTCCACATCTCTCTAGCAGAAAGGCCACGTGAGAGGATGCGTGTGTTAAGGGTGGCTGTCGCTACTGACAGGGTCACAGGAGACACAGGACCGCCTAGTGGGTCGAGTCGGAGTAACTCGTTTTCAACCTCTTGAACCTCTTGAGCCGGATACGTGTCGTACAGAGGCCTGGTATCGGCTCACGATAGATAGGAACGTCGACATGCGGGGGCTCGCGGAAAACTCTCCTCGACAAAGTTTTTCATATGCCTGGACGCATGGTTTGCTGTCGGTCAGTATGCAGGCCTTGTGATAAGACTGTATGATGTAAGGGCTGAAGTGCTTGGTGGCAACGGCGATGGCTAAAGCTTCCACCTCACATGGTAGCCACGCTGTCTGTGAGCCGCGTAGTTCGGCGCTGAGAAATCCAGCCAAGTGTAGTTTGCCGTCACGGGTGACATATAGGGTGGCGCCCATTCCAGGTTTCCGGACGGCACCGTCACAGAAAGAGTTGATACACACAAGAACACGAGGGCCGAATGAATGAGTCGCTACTGCCCCTGTCTATAACTAATGTACCGCTGACCGGTACTGGCGCAGGGATGAGAGGATGACCATCTAAACATCTAAGACTCTTTGATGGTATTTCCCTTTCTTTTCCATTTCTTGTTCCTTAATGATGGTAAGGGTGCTCTTCCTCTGGTTGCTGCAGGAGTTATCGTGCGTCACTCGTACTTCAAAAAATGCCGTTACTCCTCGTGTCCAGATACCTCCAGCCTTGATGTCTAGCCTTGCATCGGGGCTTGTGTTAGAAGACCTCAGATCAAAATGTTCATTGTCAAGTGGAATCAGGCGAGGCTGTGCTTCAACGTTATTGCATACTTGAGTAAGTTAAGTAGTCAAAAGGTCCTGTACATCGTCGTGTCTTTGGGCTACGAAACCACCTTTTTGACACGACAGCGCATGATTTACTGAAAAGCAGATCCACAAGTACAGCTACTTGGAAGGCCCTCGAAAGGTAAATTATAGCGCATACGCAGCGAATCCCTGAATTCCTGTTTGTTTAAATCTGGTCCCTGTTCTTGAAGAGGCAATGAAGTTAGCCATGAGCTAGCTCCCTTATCCCTTGCTTGATTCACATATAGTAGTAGGTCAGAAGGTAGTCCATCATCCATGCGAACAATTTTAGACTCCAGACTAGCTGTTTTCAGCGACTGTCGTTGTTTCTTGAAGTCTTTTGATGACTCAGGTTCGCGTGCAAAATGTATGAACTTGTAACCCTTTGCATAAGCAATGCAGGCGGGGTGTGGGTGGCTTTTTGCGATTTCCGTGAGTTGGATAAGCTTTTCTTTTCATTTAGAATTTTTTTAGTTGCAGTACTGGTCTTTATAGTTCTTTGACCAAATGATGGCACCTAGATGGCGTTTACGTTCCGTTGATATATTCGCCTCGCCTCCACATATGTTTTTTCTATTGGCGAAACACGCTCCATTAAAGGGGCTAGGTCACGCTATTTTAGGTAATTTTGTTTAATTTTGTTAATTATGAGCTCTAAACGTCAAATTTGCAGAGCAAGAGTCTTTCATTTGCAAAATCACGGCCACATAACAACTGAGAATGATTTTCCAGCTTTGTAAATGACATTTTGATATAGACTGACATGAATTTGAAAAGGGTGGACCGACGTTTTTCAAATTTACCCAAATTCAATCCATTTCAATCCTCTCCAGTTTTGTCCACCCATGTCCCTTCTTGGCTTCCCTGTGTTTTGTTAGAGTTCTTCTATAGTTTTGAACAGTTGTTTTGATATTTTAGTTAATTCTATGACCATTCGATCAGTTCTGAAATTGCCTAAAATTGCGTGATCTAGCCCCTTTAATTCCCACATAACTTGCAAAACTAAAAACCTTATCTACATGATTCAATGTAACGGGTGCAATCTACAGTACCTAGGAGAAACTAAACGACTCTTAAAAGTCCGTTTAAATGAACACCGCCGCACTTTAGATAACGCTAACACCAAATCCAAACCTACTACAGTCGCAGAACATTTCCTCTCCTCTCCCCATAACATCTCTAAGGACATACAATTAATTCCTATCGAAAAAATATTTTCCAACAGAGACTCGATCCGTAAGGCCAGGGAAGCTTTTTTAATTTCAAAAGGCAGGACAATTGATCCCAACGGTCTTAATATCCGCGAAGAAACGTATTAGATTTCAGTTTTTTATTTAGAGTCACTTCCGTTATTTTTCCGTTACTCTTAGTATTTGAATTCAAATTTGTTGTAACTGCCATGTTTTATCAGTATTACGTCAACATCCATTTATTATAAATATGTACATAGAAGCAATCCAATGTAAACTCTCATTGTACCTGAAGAAGGCTGGTTTGGCCAGCCGAAATATAGTACACCACTAAAATCAAATCTACGTTGTATCGGCTCTTGCTGAAAATATTTAATTACGCCGATCAGATCAAGCCACTGTCCACGGTTGCTTGCTTCAAAACTCTGGAATTTACCAGAGGGTATGCTGAAAATGTTCCTTCTAAAACGAGCCATTTGATTGTAGATGTCATTGATGTTATTGTGTAATTCTTTATAGCTGATATTTCCCCACAATTTTTCATTTATTTGAGAAGGAAATACGTCAAAATCTGGTAGGTTACGTTGAATTTTCGATTGAGCACTTTCTTTCATTCCTGTGTAGTTTTTTCCCAGATGCAATGCATTTTTCAATGACTCGGTTGCCAAGGGTATTCAATCAAATGTTCCTTTATAAAATGTTCCCCCTGTTACAATTCCACATCACAATCAATTGAAAAAGATTAAACTTTCATTTCAAGCCTCCAACAACGCAATAGCAGCCCGCGAGCGACCTCAGGCGGCAGTTTGTTGACTCCATCGAAATAATAATAATAATAATAATAATAATAATAATAATAATAATAATAATAATAATAATAATAATAATAATAATAATAATAATAATATCCTACGAGAGCAAAATTAATTTTCAAAGCTTGAAGGATTGTGAAATAAAGTTATGAGCAAATGGGTCCTCTGAACGCATGGTACAGACAGTAAAGAACATACTAACGAAGTGTGACGAAGAAGGAGGATATCCCTAGGGACCTAGCACTGTTATCATACAGAGCCACACCCGTTCACCACCACCTGAAATCACCGGCAGAGCTACAGACCAATAGCAGGTTCAGAACACTGTTACTAATGTCCAACCGTGCAAGCCTTACACCTGATTCGGGGGAAGTTAAGGAGCAGTTGACGAGACAGCAGGACCGCTATGGTTAATATTATAACCAGAAAGCAGGCCCAACCGTCGAACCACTCCACCAGCCCAGCCCGTACGGATGCTTGACAACCATACCAAGACCTGGAAACAAGGAACCGTCCAGAGAGCAGCCTATGAAACTCGATCGTACATTGTCAAAAACACCACCACAGACGGTGTATACCAACGCACAAGGTCGTACCTCAGGCCAGACACAGCAAGTTCCTGTGCACACAGTCCACACCAGTCCAAGTACCCAGCATCATCATCCAGGGACATGGAGCCACCCACAAGTGCAGACGATCAACCACCAGGAGACAGCCCAGAGCCCAGATCCTCTGCAAGGATCGAGCGGTACCCAGAGACAAGTGGCGGGTACAGGACCAGATTCGGGCGGACAGTGAAACCACCAGATAAACTGAACATTTAAAGGAGCGCTATTGTTTCGCGTTATAAAGTTAAGTTCGGTCGAACTGAACATTTGAAAAGCGTTATTGTTCCTCGTTACAGCTAAGTCCTATAACAAAGGCATGTTACAGTTTTTATATGAACACTGATTCAGTATCAGCTCATTGACGATCTCTATTACCTTCTGCATTGTTGAAAAGAGGGGAATGTCACAGTATAGGTCACGCCTTACGTGTATATTAAGCTAAGTAGTCGGCTCCACGTGTAGCGGCCATGTTGAAGTTGTAATAAATGTGAAAGAAAGTAAAACGGAGCTAATGATGCACTTGTCGACTGCAAGCACCTTATAAACACCAATGTCACGAAGGCAAAGTCGCCATTTGGAAGTGGATCAGGGCGAGAAGCCGGCCTCTACCCATCCCACCCTCAACAATTCCAAGTTGAAGTCTTTGTCTCTGTCACTTTCATAATCAAAGATCCAGGATGGCGGCATGAAATATGCTTGCTTAAGCTTTCCAGGCTACACAAGTGGCTTTGTCCGATTGGCTAGCTGAACGCAAGCCAATCGAAAACGAAGAAATGTTTTCATTCAAATAACAATTGTGATTGTTGGCTCGATATGTACTGTGTAAATGAAGCGAAGGAAATTGAGGATTCTCCTGAATTCAAAGTCGTAAGAATACCGGAGGGTGTAATTTGCAGGTTGCAGGTCAGAATTCCACTTAAATATTTCCTGAAGAATCAGCGAGGTCCATTTTCGTGTGTAATGCGATCGACCCCGTGCCGGGTCGCAACAAGGTGAGAGTTAATCATTAATTCACTACTACCAATAAACCTATAGTATATTTTTTGCGCTGTCGAGTTGTGTAAGTGTGAAAAAACACAACAATATAAATACTGCCAAAGAGCCCTCGTTCACGATGTCCGCCATCTTTGCGCGCCAAGGTATTGCTGGGAAAACAGTAAAGTTCATGCTGTCACTTAGAAAAATTAAGGGCTTCGCTGTCGGTTCATGTGCGATCATGGAAGTTCGCTGAAAGTGGCAAAACTGTTTTGTACTCAGCGTTGTGTTAATTTGTTTAGGTTTTCTGAGCGCTAGTATTTACGAACCACAAATACGTTGACTATTGAGTCCCTGCCAGGGGTTTTGGTGAACAAAGGAACATGGATAATTTGACCAGGTGAACAGGGGAACAGGGGAACAATGACAAAATATCTTAGGGAACAAGTTGGAACATAAACAATTTTAGCGATAAAAATGCTGTGAACAAGTTTGAAAGTAATTTGGGGAACAAGGGTACACAAGCAAATATTTAAAGGGAACAAAGGGACAAAGATCCCAGCCCTTCCCCTGGGAGGACTCACTATTGCCTTTCCTATGTTCAACTTTCAACGTGCTCCGACCAGGGTGTCCACTGCATTACAGACAAACATGGACCTCGCTGAACAGTAAGTCAACTTTTAAAATGAATTGAGACTATATCAACAGCACTTGAGGAAATCTTTACGTGAGATTCTAACCTGCAACCTGTGACCTGAAACCTGCGACCTACAACTAGCCCGTAACCTGCAACCTGCAAATTACACCCTCCGTAAGAAAACAAAATTTAGTGAATGAAGGTAACTCACCGCCAAACGTAGATGGCAGTGAAAACTAGGAAAAGCAATGAAGCCCCTGCAACAGAAATACCAATCGCAATAAAGATGATACTGTCACGGTTGTTGATTCTGTATTCCTGTACTTTTGTTGTCGGCAATGGCGTTGTTGGTATAAATGTAGCTTTGACACTGGTAATGTTCACTCCAATAGCATTTTCAAGTTCTGACTTGTAGGATACAACAATTTGAAGTAATGTGTTGCTTGGTAATACAGAGGTATTACCGATGAAGAGTCCCGCGGGCTGCTGGACGTAGAATGCGACTTGAAGAGAACCAGAAACGTTGCTAGGATAACCAGGAAGGAGGTGGACTTGATCAGGCTCATACAGATCGAAAATGGCTTCACGCCTAATGGCAGAAAAAAGAAGTAAATAAGCCTAATAACTTTCTCAATTTGTTATTTATTTTTCCTCTTCGTCCATTCATCCATTCAACACACAAATCAGTCATAAAACCAGCTGGCCAACCAAAACCCAGTCGGTCGGTCGGTCGCTTAATAGGCCATTTCCGAGTTGCTGTTTGTCTCGGTTTCGAATTGAGTCTTGGTGCTCAACTATTGAAATGGAAATTAGTTTGATTTGCATGGGATTAAGCAACTCATTTCTATTTGAATGGTTGAGCACCAGGATTCGCTTTGAAAGTGAGGCATGCAGTAACTCGGAAATGGGCTATTGATTAACCAATCATTCATGACGGAAGAGGAAATATGTTGTTTAAGAATCAAGGAAGGATGCGCCACCACACTGGCCATCAAGTACGAAAACAATCCAAATTTTATAATTGTTTTCCTCATTTCTCGAAACGATGGAAGCCACAAAGGTCTCTTCGATAAAAGAGGGGGTGCAATCAGTTCCCCACAGTAGAGGCCCTTATGAAGATGTTGAGCAATTTTTGGATGTTGCAGGAAGCAGAAGATATGTACCTCCTACTGCCCAAGTTCGAGATTCGTACTGTAAGTTACAACTTCTTTTATTGAAAAAACTCTCGTTCCGTCCTTATTTGCTCTGTTCTAAACCGGTCAAACTGGGACACTGCAGTGTCTCTTCGTCTCATATTTTGTGCTTTCTCTTGACCAAATATGGTAAAGTGGCGTAACGGTGGAATAATAAAATGAGATACAATGAAAAATATTAAACACTGAACTAACACGCATTTTCTCAGCTCGTATTGAAAGGGTGCACATCAAAGCATGCGAGGAATCCAACGATGACGACAACGAAGACGACAAGGATGATGAAAAAAAAACATACCTCTTTCGTCTTTGGTCTTTAAGTGCACATTCGGCTCTATTTCTTTCACAGTAGGCGGACGTAACAGACGCCATGGTATCTTTAAAAGACTTGTCGGTGTTGAAGTCCCATTTAAACTGATCAAAGAAAGGAAAATCCAAATTCACAGATTTAGTCACAATGTGATTGGGGTCGGAACTCGTGGTGAACTGGGAGTTTCGTGAGAGAGAGAGTTTTTGGAAAAGTAACACTCACCGTCTCCGGCATTTTGCTATTTAGGCAAAGAGAGGAACCTCATCCAAACGCAACGATAAGATGTTACAGAGTGGCTTTATTTACTTACGTCGTCATCTGCTGTAAGCGACATCTCTACTGCCTGCTCTTGCTCTCGTATTGAAGGCTCCCGTGGTGGGATTAGCGTAGGAACTGGAGCTGTTTGATTTTTAGCCAGACCTATTGACAAAAGTAATGTGCTTTCCTTAACAATAAGACTTTCACTGCGAGGAAAAAGAAACAACCGGACCTACAAACGCAAACCGGCAGTGTCATTGTTACTTTAACATTTAAGTTATGAAAAGCTTGCAGTATTTACTGAACACGACAGGACAAATGAAGATCCACCTGTTAATTTTGCCCCCACTAGATCTAGTTTTCGAGTGATTATTGACTATTTTTGACATCATTTTTACATGGCTCAGCTCTTGACCAAAAGACATATTAAACGTATAAGTGAGGGTTTCATGTAGTGTTCAAATATTATAAGCTATTTTGCGAACAAAGTAAGTTTAACGCTTGTGTCATCTTTTGATCCAAAGAAATGCCCGATAAAGGACCGGTCATTATTTATGTAGAGGGGGAAGGGAGAAAAAAAGGAAGGGAGGGGGGAGGGGTCAAGGCTATTTCAAATTGGCCAGAGGGGGGCTAAACGTTTTTATACAGAAGTTTGGGGGGGGGGGGGTGGGTCAAGAGTTTGAGGCATATTTTAAGAGGGGTCCATCGGCCAAAGTGGGTAAAACAGTTCAATAGTAGAGTGAAAATAATATATGTGAAACAATAATGCTAAATCGTACAATTCTATGCTAATTATATCGTTTTCTTTTGCTTAATCACCACTATTTTGTATAGCTTAGTGATTTGTATTTTACAAAAATTCTGTTTGCACTCTAAACTCCATCGTTATCTCAAATTTCAGTCAATAAAGAATCCAGACCTATAGGAGGTATGAGGTAAGGGAGGGGGAGGACTGGGGAGTTATCACGTAAATATTGAATAACGAAGGGGGGGGGGGGGGGTCGCTTGCTATTTACATGGCCTGCAGGGGACAGGGGAGGAGGGGCTTGACAGAAATTTGGATCTTTATAACATATTTTTCCCTTCCCCCCTCTACGTAGACAATGACCGGTTCCTAAATGTGATTCTTTTGGCCTGGCACATTTGAATTTTTTCCTGAGGCCTAAGACAGTAAGATCCATGTTGGTATCCCAAATGAATGCTCCGGCTATTGAAATTTTCGATGCAAATACACTGTAATTGATTTAAAATAAAAATAAATATGGCTGATAAAAAGAGTCAAAGGGTCTATAGCTTAAGAAAGGCACAGACAAATTTACCGGTCTAGTCTCAGAGATGCTTCACGATTGTAGAGAATATGTCATATTGGCAGTTTGCACTTTATGTCACAATACTCATGATGGTTTCCAGATCAATACAGTTTAAATACCCTTTGGATATTGGACTCTGTTAATATGTTATTCATAAGTTATTAGTACCGTAAGACCATTTTGCATGAGTATAGCCGTTTGATCACGTGGTTGCAATTAAGGAATAGTGTTAGCAGAGGAAATCGCGATAAACTTGTTATCATGGTATTGATGTAACGGCACCCGAGTGCCTTAGGCTTTTTGGCGTTGCGTTACTCTCTGACAAATGTCAACCTTGCCAGGAATGTCGGGCATGCGCCTAAGATCCTTAAGAGAGAACTACGCAGTGTGAGATTTTGAGCTCGAAAAGTCGTAAGTTTTGTTGCATTTGTATTGTCTTTTTCTTTCCACGCGTTCGGTTATTTACTAGATACCTGTATATGTGTGTATTTCAGTTTTGACACTAAAGAACAACTTGTTCAAGCAATGGGTCTGTCTTTCCTCCTTTGGTCTTCTCATACCTCAAATGGGCGAATTTAACCGGATTAACTCAGTTTCTGTGTGTTTTACCCTTTTTGTAATTTCGTAAAGAAAGAGTTTTAAAACTACTTTTACAATTTACCTCTGCATTTTCCGTCAATGAAGTATAGGTTATTATCACATTCGCATTTATAAGATCCTCGTGTGTTGACGCACTTGTGGAACTCGTCTGTGCAATTGAACAAGTCTTCATCTATACACTCGTTAATATCTGAAGAGTAATTAAAAGCATTTATAGTGTTAAAGAATTTAGACCTTGGTTTTCACCAGAGAGCAAACATGAATTTGGTAGGGGGCTAGTCTTGAATATTGTCTACCTCAGGAAATCTTGGTTCTCAACTCCGTCCCGGGAACTCTTCATTTACTTTGGGCTGAGACCAGCCGAAGTCTCACCGAAAAGTCCTGGAAACGAGGTTGTGCGAGCATATTTCCGGTCTCAACACGTTTTCGTTTTGAAGGCTATCCTTATTCTTCTGCTATAACGATGGCAAAAACGAAGACAGAGTAATCAAGCAGGCCTTTACTTTTTTGCTGTACTCTATGGAACAATTTGATGGACAGTTCTTTCATTTCTTGGTTTGTCATTGACAGTAGCTGTAGTTTAAAGACGAGATAAAAAAATATCATTTGTTTTTGCGTTTAAATTATTTTCCCCGTCCTTTATGAAGTAAGCGAAAAATTAACAATTTTCATAAATACAGGGCCCAAAAGATGGATACACTCAAACAGTAGTCGAGACGGAATTGGGTCAAGCTCACAAGATGTTGCATTCGTTTGGCCACCTCGTTCGACACTTTCAACATCGTCCAAGAATGTTGGATTCAACAATGTTGGATCCGTTTGGCCAGGCCTTTAGCAGAGGTTAACATGTACATGGTGCAATTCAATCGTTGCCATAACCAATACATTGGAGAAACCAAACGAAGACTCAAAGACCTAACACCGCAGACCAGTCGACAAACCTACCAACGTCTCCAAGCCTATCACAGTTTCAAAACAATTCCTCACCAATCATCACATCGGCACAGACATTTCAGTTTCAGTACGCAAAACAAGAGAAGCATGCATACCCCATAAACACAGCTAACACTCTTGAACCTTTAGGTCTTACTAAGAAAGATGAAATCAAATCCGTCCTTTCTCTGTACATTTCTTTACCGTTATGACATTTCAGCTTTTATTGCTCCTATTATCATTATTGCACCGTGTCCGTTAAATCCGTTAAATTCCTTATCTTAAGTGTTGCATTGTATCACACGCCATATCACTATTCACATTTTAACGTCTCTGTAAACCGTAGTCATGACTTGTAACTGAAACCCTGATGAACAAAGGCGGTGCCTTTCAAAATGCTGGTTTAATATAACACCTACCATGCGGATAGGGAGGCGGCATGGGTCAGTAGTTAGGACATTGCATGCGGTTGCTCTGGGTTCAAATCCCGTCCTAACCACAGGTTTGAATTTTGTTTCCGATTGCCCCGGATTCAACTCCATCACGCTTTGTAAATAGCCAACTGGTTGCCTCCTGCCAGTTGGGGTTTTTAAAGTGCTACTAGAGGGTGTGAATGGGGTTAACCGACTAGTGACAAAGGTCTAAAAAATATTACTGACTACCGACAAAACGAGGAAAAATTACCGACTAGCGACAAAAAAATTCACTGGAATTTACCGACAACCGACAAAGGTCGAAAATTTTAACCGACAACCGACAAAGTAATGAAATTTTAACCGACAACCGACATGTGGACCCCCCATTCAGACCCTCCTACTATGATAAAAAAACTAATTCCTTTTTTCTTCAGATTTTAAAAGTGTGATCATTTAACGCTTGACTGGTAAAATTTTGAGCCTTGATTTTTATCCAAAGGCTGTTTACTTGAGTATACGTTTTGGATTTCACGGTCCGTCATTACTCACGTTCCAAACTGACCGATTGGACCTCAGATGGTTGGATCTAAGGAAAAGTGACGTCATTGACTCACTAGCTTAAAATTCATCGTGTAAACGCAGCTTGTGGGAGGCTCGGTGGCCTCATAGTTAGTGCGCTCGACTCCCGATCGAGTGGTCCGGGGTCGAGTCCTGACCAGGGACATTGTGTTGTGTTCTTGGGCAAGACACTTTACTCTCACGGTGCCTCTCTCCACCCAGGTGTATAAATGGGTATCGGCGAATCTAATGCTGGGGGTAACCCTGTGACGGACTGGCATCCCATCCAGGGGGGAGTAGAAATACTCCTTGTCGCTTCATGCTACAGAAACCGGAGATAAGCGCCGGCCTGGTGGGCCTTCTAGGCTCGTGGCAGACTTACCTTACCTACCTAAACGCAGCTTATTCTATATGTAAAACACGAGTTTAAGAGTCTGAAAGCCCGAAACTCCCGTGTTGTATATTAATTCAGCTGCGCACACACGCATTGCATTCTTAAACTAGTGAGTCTTTGACGTCATTTTCTCCTCGATCCAGCTCTTTCAAGATTTTAAAGTTAGTAATGACGGACCACCAAAGAGGACAATTCCAGTTAAAATAAACAGGTATCTTCTTTAAACCAAGGCTTAAAACTTGGTCACTTACTGTTTAGTTAACATAGCTTTGAAATCTAAATAAAAATAAGAATTGGTTTTTTGGTCATAGTAGCTCTTTAATTGTTTCTGTCAGATTATTAAAAGTGGGGTGCCTGTAAACTAGGTTGTTAGGTAATTGCACTTCCACTATAAACAAAGCATTTACATTTACGTAACTATTCCTTAACAATAAATCAGCCTTGCTCTTTTTTGCCTTTTTAGCCAGGGATTAAAATGCGTCCGATTTCCAAGTATATTGGATTGAGATAACTGACATTTTCCCTTCGGCTGCATGTTTCTCTTTTTTGTTTTCAGCGAGTATGTATAATGATAACAAGAATGAAAAGAAACGGAATACCTTGGCATTTTAAAGCATCTCGGCTCAATTTAAACCCCTTTTGACATGCACAATTGTAACTTCCTGGGGTGTTTGTACAAATCTGATCACAACCATCGGTACCTCTTGCACACTCATCGATGTCTGAAATAAAGAAGTTAGAAAAAGTACGTGAACCGATGACGTTCTAAAAAATTCATGTGACATTACGTTACTGAATGCAGTTGTGATTGTAGGATGCGTTCGATTGGAAATCCGGATTTAGATCATAAATTCTAGATCTTGGGATTTGTAATCGAAGTCAAAATCTGAAAAGGGATTTTGCCGTGGATTTCACTAATTGAAATCCTTCCTGGCGTGAATTTCCTATTTGTGAAATTTGCGAAAAAACTCGTTTTCAGATTTTGTGTTCGACTGAAATACGAACATCCAGATTTTAAGATCTAAATCCGGATTTCCCAATCGAACGCACCCGTAGTTACCCAAACACCTTACATGTCCAAACGAGCCTTAACCATAAAATAACTGCTTTTTTGTAAGACTGGGAATACTCATTACCAGTTATTGGAAGAAAACACTCGTTTGGCTTGTTTACATTTGATTTATTGCTGAGTGTCATGACGTATGTCGAATAACGATGCAGACGTACTTGACTTTCGGTAGTACAGGTACAACATGAGGGTTGCTTTGGGAAGAGCAGCCAAACTTGTAAATTGTTGCACACAACCGAATCCTGTTATAGAACAATTAACGGAGTTAACTTTTCAAAACGAACATTTTTAGATGAAAACCAGGTGGCGCGTCGTTTCCAAAACAATTGTAATTCCAGGCCTGAGGCTGAATTTCGAGGACTACTTAAATTCTCGTTCATTCATAAGAAAGGAGCTCATAAGTGAAAGCAAAAAGTTAGGGTTCTTCGATTCATATTTCACGCATAAAATTTTTCCACCTTACTGATGTTTAGCTGCTACATTTAGACATCACCACCTTGAGCGACCGTCCACTGTCTGTCGCGCTGGAATTCATACGAAACACAAGCGAATACATTGCGCCTTGATTAACTAAAATGAGCATACTTGGTAGTACGGCCATTTGAAATATAGATGGTCTCATGGATGGATTACAAGTTGTGCTTTGCTCTTCACGAGCACCTGCCTCAGTGCATCAGTTATATGAAATACCAGTGACCCTATTTGGCCCCTGAAATATGTGAATTTCATTTCAATTAATTTTGATGAAAAAGAATGAAAACTGTGTTTCCGGAGACGTCTGCTGAGGCGATGAGTTCATACGACTTCATGTAGTTGCAGACGTTGAGCCGGAAACCGACTTCTGTATTACAAATCCTGGCCTATCCCCTACGCTCCCTCTCTGTGTCTTTACTTTCTTTTGGTGGAGTGTACTGAGTAGTTGTCATTACCTGTACATGTTTCTCCATCGACGTTTAACTCGTATTTTGCAAAACAAGCACACTTTGCCTCGTCGTCATCTCCTTTAAAGCAAACGTGTTCACAGCCATTGTCTAGAGAACAAGGATTCAAAGCTGGGGAAAAATACAAAGTTAAAATGTAATCATTTAACCAAGAAGATAGGAGTTTTGTGATTGGTTACAGGTCACAGCTAACAAATACAATTTGAGAGGACCAATTAGCCTTTTTTCTTATGCTAGAATGTTCTCGGTTTTCGATCCAAAAGGTCTACGCGAACACTCAAATTTAGCACGCCACAAATTAAAATAAAGTAACAAGAGCACAAAGAGAAACAACAACAATGAAATTAAGGCTCGATTTATGCTAGCGACAGATCATCCGTCGGAACGAATCGTCCGTTTAGTCTAAATGCGGGACGAACTACCAGACGATCTATGGGGTGTCATAGTTCGACGCGTATTTATGCACTACTAATTTCTGAGTTAACTGAATAGGGTGTAATGTGAAGTGCTAGAATTCTATCCCATATGAACCATGTGAGCGTTAGCCCTACTGATGGAAATGGGCCCACACAAGGACAGAGAAAAACTCTGACCAGGGTGGGAATTGAACCCACGACCTTCGGGTTAGATCTCCGTCGCTCTACCGACTGAGCTACAAGGTCAGACGGGAGCAGGCCGTGGGAATTGAAGATGTTAAAGTCACGGCAATGAACATGTACAAGTACTGAAGGAAAGGTTACGTTTATACAAACGTTGGCCGTGTAGCACTTATATTTTAAACAGAGTTAACTGAATAGGGTGTAATGTGAAGTGCTAGAATTCTATCCCATATGAACCATGTGAGCGTTAGCCCTACTGATGGAAAGAGAAAGCGAGACGAAAAGGCTTGGGTACCAGTCAAGTCCATCTTGGCGACAAATTTCAAAATGGCGGCAACAACATTTTTGGGTAAAAGAAAAGCTGTCGAAGAAGGGCTGTTTTTTATAGAGACTGAATGACGAAATGGCAAAAAAATGAGGGGAATTGAAGTTTGAAACAGAAGTTGCTCAAACAGCAGCTTTGTCCGCCACCTTGAAATTATAGTTTACTACAAACGATCGTTGCCCTTATGTAACATGTTCTCGATTCTATGGATAGTTCGTCTATCGCCAGTATTAGGGAGCTTAAGCAATGACAACGACGCCGGCTACGAGAACGCCACAAAAAAGTTGAACGAACGAGTAAAAATGAATTCAAAGCTCTGCAGGCCCTGCACGCGTGTTTTACACTTGCGTCCATTTCTATGCCGTTCTCACTCTGAAAACGACGAAAATTCACCCAAGTTGAGATTAGGTGGAGGGCTTTAGGACCTGCCGATAAATTTTCAATTTTCTCTAAAAAATATCCACACCGTTCTCACCAATTTTATTTCTGGAATGTTGAAACTCGCTTTTCATTCCCAGCGACTCGAGGCCAGAAGAAATTTTTACAATAACGGAAAATAAGATTTTTAGACAAAGTTCTCGTAGCCATCGCCGTCCTTGCTTAAGATCTCTATTTATAAACACAGGCGGATCACGCGTGCAGACAAATTATCCACGGAAGTTCTTCTACCAAGACGATCTATCCAGACAGTTCGTCTGGACAGATGGTCCGTCTGTCTGCCTGTATTTGTACACAGACAGATTATCAGATGAACTACCGTTCTTTCTACAGGTTCGTCCCAGACAGATGTCTTCAGAAGAAATTGAACCAATTAGTTATAATAATTGGACTGAGTGGACTAAAATTCAGGGAGTGATTTTAAAATAGGCCGACCCGCAGCGCGAGGCTGATTTGAATTTACGAGCTCGAGTACTGCCTTTATCACATACGGGGGAAAATGACTGAATGCTGATTGGCTCAGAAGGAGGGCATTTTTTCGGAATCACGATGGCACTTTTGGTAATCATGAGGACATGATTACTTGATCCTGATTGGTTAACAGTTGCTTACCCAGAGCAAGCGAAGTTACAAGAGAATATACTTGAATATTAAACTACTTTTTTTGTCCACATATAAAATATATTTTAAGCGCTATTTCTGTTGACAGCAACGATTTATTGAATTGAACTTTAACCAAACGGGAACGTGAAAATACGCGCGAAATTAATCTTTAATTGTCCTCTGGCCCATGTGATTTCATATATGAATTGTGCGACACTATGTTTAATTACTAATTAATCGTAACTATTACGAAATTCGAGGATAAAAAGTCTTTGACTACATTTTTTGGTGAAAACGTTAAAATTATTTTCAAGCTGTTTTGCAAACAGTAAGAAAATAGCAAGAACGACCCCAGGTATCCGATTTGGAGTTGTTCGAGTAGGCGGGCACAGAACCAATGAGATTCGAGAATTTTGTGATAGTTACGATTACAATAGTAACCAAAACGATTACTGCGAAACGGTCGACAGATCAGCAGGGAAAGTGCAAAATTGTTTGGGAGCATAGACGTATAGAAACAATGCTTCCCCTGTTTGGAATTATTTTGCCTTTGTTTCCGTAATGGTCAAAATGATGCCAACTTATTATTGCACTCACCAAGGCAATTTGTCCAATCAGATGGATCCCGTTTGAAATACTGACCACACGAACAATTGTAGGTTCCTGGTTCGTTTTCACACTGTTGCTTGCATTCATTCCGACCCTCGCATTCATTCACATCTATAACGCAATAAAAAAAGAAATGGTATGTGAAAAGAGGCCCGTATTTGTTTTACATTTTTCTGGATGGCATTACTGTTCACTCGAACATGGAAAACACTTTAGTGGAATATGTTGATCCTTTTCTCTAGTGTTTTGAGGTATGGATGAAATAGCTGAGATGATACCATCACTGAGTAAATTCTAGACTGGTACAAGAATAACGGTTTGTCGTGCAACTTTACGAAATGAAAGGAAATGATGTTATTGTAGGATAGTATAGGTAATCACATGATGTTGAGTGGAAATTGGGATAAGTGAGCTCCAGCAAAATTTGTTCAAAGATGAAAAAAAATATAAATTGGAATTTTTAGACTTTGAAAAAATGTACGAGTGCTTATTTACTCCAAATTGCAAAATGACGTTAAAGCCTGTCTTTATTAATTCAGTAGAAAAAACGCACGAGTTTCACGTAATTGCGCCATCCAGGGCCAGCATTTGATTGGCTATCTGTGGCTTCTTTGATCATTGAACAATTAGAATGCCTGGCTTCTTTCGTCTTTTGGTACTGAATTTCTTCTTTTCTGCACTGCGTTACCTGAAAACTCTCAGCCAATGAGAATGGAAATTCTTTTTCATGTACATTTATAAAAGAAGGAACGCCTGAGTGACTCTCTTAATTAGTGCATAGTGTGCTCCAATGTCTAAATCTCCGTATTGAAGGTATAGTGTTCCACCCCATTTGCCAATTCCATGTCCTTGTAAATGTGAAACTGTGCTAAGCGAGCATTGCGCCACATTTACCTCAATGTTGTCGAAAAGAAGAATATAATCAGCTGGACTGCGCGTTTTGCAGCCAAGCTTACGACAGTACACTGACGTTGGGGAACTCTTAATGCCTCAAGATAAGAGAATTTTTGTTAAAGTTAAAAATTCTGAGGACATGTCATTTTACACTTTTTTCCCATTAGGAACTGAACCTAAATATAGTCGTAGGGAAAAAACGCCAGATAATCAGGCCAGATTTAAGCAATATGCTTAAAAATAATGTTTGTTAATACTAAAATAAATTTACTGTGGAAAGGGTTGAATCAAGGAATTAGTGGAGATTGAGGCTCGCCTTGATGAGCTCCTGGTATCCGTTGATGCTTATCCACTTCAGAATACGCTTTAGTTAGAATTATTAAGGGATTGGTGGTATTTTCCACCAACTGCGCATGCTTGATTTCATTAGATGCAGGTATTGCAAAAGACAGGGTAGATTTTGTGTTGTTTTAGGTAGCCGCATATGATATCGCGCTAAAAGGAAACAGTAGTATATTTGGAGTGCACAGGTGCGGCTTCAAAATGGCAGGGTATTCTGCAGTTACTAGAGCATTGTAACTTCAGCCTTAGGCTGGTAAAAACCAAAAGAGTAGGCTCACTTGTTGAAAGAAGCTAGGAAACTGCGGACATAAGTCAAAACAAATGGCTTACTGATTTTGAACTCGCAAGCGAGAAAATCTGCTTACTGTTTGGCTAGACGTTGCACGAAGAGCTATAAACTTATTGAGCCTCATTTCAATTTTTGCACAGACGATTGCCACTAACACGAGTACTTTTTTAATTTGAAATCGGGTTACGCCGGAGAAAATGCTAATTCTACGTTTTTCAAAAACACGCCGGAAACATTAATTCATCTTTTCTGGTTATGCGACAAGACATCATTCTTTTGGTACGATGTAATCGAATAGTTGAGGAAGACTCAACCTACCTGAAGATTTTTCTATGATAAGCCCCATCGTCTTGGATATGAGACAGGATACTTCAAAGTTTGCACTCCAATTTATATTTCTGTTTCCCTTTAGCGCGATATCATATACGCATGGTTAGCTAAACAAAACAAAATCTACCCTTTCTTTTGCAAAACCTGCATCTATTGAAATCCAGGTATGAGGTTAAACCAAATAGTGGGGACTGTGGCTCCTCAAAATGGGAACCTCTTGTAGGCCATTTATATTCACTTTTAGTTTAAGTTTGCTTGCCAGTGTATATTTTGCTCACCATTAAGTAAGCTATTTCCTGGACACGGAAGACTGTTTTAGCGTAGCTTAAGAAGATTGCATGAAACCTTCTCCTATGCCGCACCGGTACTAGTTGAGTAAATAGTGTGTGGAATTGCTGTAGCTGTTGAATTCAATGTAACGAGTACGGGAATCGTAAGTAACTGCTGTATGTATTTGTAACGCAACGTAAATCGTTGTTTAAGGGCCCGCAGACGGATTTTTCGCGCGTTGCTAAGGAAGCGAAATGTTACTTCCGGTAAGTGACGTCATCATATCATGAGCTGACAAGAAAACCCACTCACAAGCAAAAGTCACCGCACAAACTGTTGTTTCCATCGAAGGTTTTTCCTCGCCCTTCCTCACGCTCGTTCTCAGATCAACTGCGCATGCGTAAACGAACTGACTTCCTGTTTGAGAAAAAGCTAAATTTCCGGCGGTCATAAAATTGAATTAATTTTTACATAGCACGTTTCACCCCCAAATACAGAATATAACTAAGCATTGATTTTTTCAAATCATCTTTTTTGAAAAAGTTATGGCTATTTCAGTGTCTTTAAAAAGAACATTTTTCAAAACAAAAAGAAAACCATGCTTGGCAGGATGCAAAAACGAATACAAATTATCAAACTATCGATTAAATAACCAAATTGCGTAGCACGGAGAAAAATTTAGAGTTTTCTTTTATTGGTCACGTGACCATGGAGGTGGCATGATGACGTCATATTTAGTGTCCTTTGCTTACAAAAGTGGAAACTGACCAAAATAATGCCAAATTTTCTCAAGTTACTCAACCATTACATCCTTAGCAACGCACCCCAAAAAATACGTCAGTGGGCCCTTAAATTAATTACCAGCACATGTTTTTCCATCGTTATTCAGCGTATATCCATTGTGACAATCACACACAAAAGAACCCGGTGTATTTATGCACACTTGATCACATGTACTTTCTTGATTGCATTCATCGATATCTAAGGAAATAAACGTTATACGGCAAGAGATGTTAGTTCGATTTTAGGAGTTGTGCAATATTTCTCATAAAAGAGTATGTTTATTCAATGCGAACAACATTACTTTAAATTGACTTACACCTTATCTCAGGAATCTCGCAAAATGCTCAGCGAAAAAAAAAATGTTATCCACAGCAGAGATTTTCACTGAAGTCAGGATTTCATGTCCTAAAGGAAGCAAGTTAGAGACTTGGCTCGAAACGAGGTTAAAGTTTGTTTGGACAGGAAAAGTGCTCAATCAAGAAAAGTCTTAAAAAATCGAACGAAATTTTTGTTTCGAAGCCGTTTCTCTGAGGCTTGATTAACTCGTTCGGTCTTCATTCTCCAAGCTATTCACCACCCTCAACTCCACTTATTAAACATTTCAATGTCCAAATTCTGCCCAGAACCCTTTTTTTCTTAATTTATAAGATTAAAAACTAGTATTGCAAAAGATTTGAAGCATACATCAGTTTTATCTGTTTTCACCCCTTAGTAATTTTCGGGACAAGTCCAGACCTTCCGACCAGGGTGTGGGGAGATGTAGACAGCCGTTTTGTCTTGGAGGCTGGCGCGGGGCGAACTGCCGGATCCAACCAATTCTTATTTTCGGAGAAAACCTATACTCTGAAGAAATTAATACCGTCATTGATGACCGCAAAGTAAGGGAAATAATCCAATCCTCAGGGTTGTACATGGTTGGGTGGGGCTGATGGAGGAACAGAGGGCATGATAACCGTGTGGAATGCATTGACTGTTGTATCCTTTAAAAGCGAGTGTGTCTGGATAAGAACTGAAGTTGGCTGGCATTTTGGTGTCCTGAAATAAGCAATAAAACCTTTGATTTATCGTTGATTTCTACCAACCCGTGCATTGTGCTCCGTTTCCAGTCAGGCCGCTCGGACAGGGTCCACATTTGTAACCACTAATATTGGCTGGTGGTGGAAGATCAATGCAATCTACTCCTTCGTAACACGGCTGACCATTCAATTCACAGGCGTCAATCTCGCTATCACAGAATCTTCCCGTATACCCTCCCTGGCATGCGCATCCCATGTAAACAAATTTGTTGCCAGTGTTGAGGTCATCGCCCTCTTCTGGCATCACGCACCGACCATCGTGAAGGCAGGCACACATGTTAATGGTAGGATTCCAAGTTGAGCTTGCGCCCATTCCATCAGTGGCAACGAATGACAAATTGAACTAAACAAGAACCAAAAAACAAAACAAAACAACCCTGTTGCATTACAACTAGTCTCATACTTTTTATCCCATTCCACTTCTCAAGAAAATGTTGTGGCCGACGCTTTGAAATTTTTCGGTTTGTTTGAAAAGGTTCTTGGCGACGTTGAAGCATTTTCCGGTTTCTGAGCGTGTGAAGTTGAAATGGATTTTCATTTTGCTTTTTCTCATGTGAAAGATGGTTTTTCGAAATACTTTTTTTGGTATTTTAATTCGGAGGAACTCGGAATTAGCAGGTCATGCATCATGAGTAATAATAATCATGTGAACTTTATTTTAGGGTCAACTGCAGTTAGCGCTGGGACATTCATTGGGGACACTCTACAGGGGGAGGAGAGGGGAAAATCGGAGTACGCGGAGAAAAACCTCTTGGAGAAGAGTAGAGAACCAACAAGCTCAACCCACATATGACACCAAATGTGGGAACCCGAAGTCGCGCCACATTGGTGGGAGGCGATTGCTCTAACCACTGCGCCATCCCTGCTCTGATTGATGTCTTTTTGTGGCTGGATGCTCCAGCCATCACTAATGGCATGGTGTTGCTTTGGGCGACATTTTTATGTTGGGAAATTTTTGATATTTCATTCGTTTGATAAATGATGAGGAAAAAGAAAGGAATTCTGTTTATCTCATATCAGTGAAGGAGATCTAGAGAGGCTTGCTAAGCTTGTATTTTTCATAAAGACCCCAATGACATGAGTGCCCAGACTCTAACTTGTTTCACGAAACATAAAGCCAGTTATGTTCAATTTATTATGGAAATAAAGTTCTTTCTTTGCGAAGCATACCTTTCTTGTTGATGTAACGTGCCAGGTAAAATGAAGCACATTTCCAATTTGATTCTCTGTAGCATTTTCAGGTTTGTTTATTACTCTGAACGCAATGGTGTCATTGTCTTCTGCTTTGACAACCAACTTGATAGTCCTGTTAAATGTGACATTTATTGCAGTTGGGACATCGACTATTTTTGGTGGGAAATTTTCTGTAAAGTAAAATAATAATAATCACGATAATAAAAATAAAAATAAAAATAACTATAATCATCATAAAATAACAAAGTCATCGCAGGTCAACTGTTTTTTTTTCTTCATGTTTTTGTCTCCTGGTAAGATGAAATTTCAAAACTATGCGCTGTGACATCAAAATTGGTTTTTCGAGGGGAATGTATGTCGTCTTACAAAGCAAAATCTTGCTCGGGGGATTACCAGGAAACACGGGATAACGCAATGCTCTTAAGCGCGATCATAATAACGTGATAAAAAGCTACGAGATGGTAGAGACCGCGTTTTCGGCGGCCAATAGCAAGGCAGGTAGGCTTACTTCGGCACTCTAGGACTCAGAAAGAGTCACCCTCACTATCGTTTGTGTGCGTTGATGAGCACCTATCCTAGAGCAACCTTGTAAAACTAGGCCATAAAAACGGGAGCGTGAGCAGCCATATCTCCGGTTATTAATAATAACAACAGGCTACGGGTAGCCTACACCTTGTTCGAAGGTTTTTTTTAGCCAATTCCCTATAAAAAACTCCAGTTTTTCAGCGCTTTTTATGTTCAGTATCTTGGTCAATATCCAGTTCAATGCCGTGCAACGAAAGCACAAAAACTCGTTTTCGGTCCCGCACACAATTTTTTAATACACATTCTCCCGGTAATTTGTCACGTTGTCTTCCGTGGTGTAGTGATCATTGCGATTGCTTTGAATCATAAGATACCGAGTTTGAATCCAAGTTGGGATGTCTTCTCTGAAAAGTGTCTCTACAAGGCAAAGAAATCTTACGCATAAGCTGCACAATCGCGACCCCACCCTCCTTTCCCCAAGAAAGGAGTCGAAGTTGTTATTGTTGGAAGAACAATAATAATACCGCAAAGAGAAAATTAAATTAAAACTAATTAATTGACAGATAGGAGAAAAAAAAACCCATTGGACTTTGAAAATTGTCTCCATCAGAGTACGTGCTTCTGCTTCATGCTACACGTTTTAAGAAAGAACCATAGGAATCGGTTACCAGTACCATTAGCATCTTTTTAAAACAAGAACGTCGCAAGGAAAAGTCGTCGGAGCATAGGAAACAGCGGATACTGATTGCGAGCTCCGAAACCTCGGTTGGAGTCCTTCTTGATAAAGTAATCAACTTGACTTACCTAAAGAATTTGTCTCATTGACAAGCTGAACGTTGATATCCTTGGTTATTACGCCAACGGATAGGTCATTTGTAGATGCCACGTCAAATAAACAGTCATGATCATCTCCACACTGTGCTTCAGCCGCCAACCTTATGCTGTCATTCTGCCATGTTATGTTGTCAGCAAACATAGGCACAAAGTCGGGTGTAGCAAAGGTACTGACACTTTCATTTCGTTCATAAGTGAATAAAGACTGGGATTCGTTTATTTGCCCTAAAGAAGAAAGGTGACAAACAGAAAATATCTCAAGATGGAGTTTTCGCATCATATCCTCAAAATCAGCCATGACTTATAGCCATGGCCCTGGCATTTTAGGGTCAGATCCGAGAACGATCATGGAGTGAAGATACCTATAAACCCACTATGTATGACAGTATGAAAATGAAACAACCTCGTCTTTAATAAGTACTCTTAACTGAAATAAAACGAAAGGACAAAAGAAGAATGTAAATCTGACTTTCGATGGAAAGTGCAATGATTTCGGCACAAGAGACTGCTAGAATGTTAACGTGTTTTAATCACAAAACAATATGGCGGCCAAAGGCAAAGACGATTTTTCGTGCCAGGCCTAATAGGCCAACAGGAACCGGAACTTTGAGCCATGATTTACAATCGCAACATTCTCCATTTTCCTAAAGCTATGTGGTGACAGGTACGTACAATCGTGTATGCCCTGCCGTATATAAAGGGAAAACTGAATAACTGCAACACCCAGTTAAAATACATGACGGAATCTTTTGTTAAGAAATGGGTAAAATTGTCTACATTAAACTTGATGAATAATAACGAAACTAAAAGGGATGTTTGTGAGCGTTCCTTTTAAATACTTGCTTGGTTTGAGTCAGACGTTATAGGTCAAGCCTCTCAGGAGGGTTAACCCCTCTGCCACTACGGGTATGGTAAGGGACTTCTGAAGTAGTTGCTAGTCGCTGGCTGGAGGACCACGTTCAGGACTCAGAAGGTTAGAGTCTGAAGAAGATAGGCCTTGACTACACTGATTATTAGAAACAGACGTTTATAGAACAATAGGGGTAGCGCAAGTAAGGGGGCGTCCTCTGATGTCTGGATAAAGTGTCTTGTCGTTGTGGGTCTCTCGTATGTGTGCTCTGTGAGCTCTGAGACACAGGAGAGACATGTCGGGTCTGTCTTGCTCATTTGTGACTTTCGGAGGGTTTATTTGACTGATTTTACTTGCTTTCAAGAAATCCAGTACTCTTTGGGTAATGTGGAGACCTTGTCAAGTGCTGGAGGCAAAATTCTCGTGCGAAGTCTTGGAATTCTTGGCCACTGAATGAGGACCATTGCCAGTTCTTAAGATTTTTGAGTTCCTTGATCGCCGAAAATTTGGTTCATTACTTTGACTACTCTGTGACTGTTGCTTTGCCCGGTTGGTAAGTTAAAAGATCCTCAACAACTGTGTGCCAAGCTCTGGGTGGTACTTCTGTGAGAATGAGGAACTCTTAACTTTTTGTCTTTTTTGTCTCCTGAGCAGTTCTTCACATGTGCTCCATGCTTTATTGTCCTTGTATAGGCCTCTCCAGTAAATGGATGTTCTTGCTCTTAGCTTGGTCTTCTCAGGTCCTAGGTGTGGCGCATGGAGTTTCGACAAGATTTCTTTCTCTAGAGTGCTGGGGATAACAATTCGGTGGGATTTCAAGATTATCCCATCTTCTGTGGTTAGTTCATCGCGGAAACACCAGTAACGCTTTAGGGGTTCTAATAACTGTTGGATGCTTCTGGGCCACCCTGTGTGAATCACTTTAAATGCAATGAGCACGGGATCCGCGCTCGTCTGTTCCCTTATCATCTGTAACGTGTCATTACTGAACTAGGGGAGGACCACACGTATTTGTACATTCATTTTGGAAAAGGAAATCGAATTTTGTTTATGGAAATGGAAATGGAAATGGAAATGGAAATTGTTTTCCCATGGAACAACGTACGAGCGCTCAGGAGCTCGTTTAACATGTGTCCGTGCATTGATGCCCGCAATGATTCCCGCACAAGAATCTGCTAAAAATGTTAACGTGTTTTAATCGCAAAACAATATGGCGGCCAAAAAAAAAAGACAATCTTTCGTGCCAGGGCTAATGGGCCAACAGGAACCGGAACTTTGAGCATTGGTTTACAATCATAACAGAAAGGATTGACAAGAAAGATGAAATCTAACACGATATGGACACCGTGAGCAGTCGCCCTTTTATCTACTGATCCAATGCGTGAGCGAAAATGCAAACATCACGCGAGTTTTAGACAAACGAAGACTCTCTCTTCTTCTTCTTCTTTATTGGGTCCAGATCTCTGTCACTACTAGCTTGCGTTGTGTATAGGTTAAGGCCTCTTGCAATGCGAGGCATAACAGTAGCGAAGAAGAGGAAAGAAGCTACCCGCGGTTCAAAGGAACTTTATTTAAGTGTCTAGACGTTTTAGCGCTAGAGCGCTAATTGGGGACATTGTAAACTGAAAATAACTGAAAATCAACAAATCAACGCAAATCAAATGTTGGTTTTTGAGTGAGGGGGGGGGGGGGGGGGGCACCGGAGTACCCGGAAGAAAACCTCTCGGTGCAGAGTACAGAGCCAATAAATTCAACCCACATATAACACCGAGTGTGGGAATCGAACCCGGGTCACATTGGAGCAGTTCATTGACGCTTTACAATGCCTTGTTGGAAAATTACTGGCATGCTAGATTTCAGTGACAAAATTTGTAAACATACTTACACTTAACACCAAACTCAAAGTGAATAGCTCTTGCTGTTAAAGAGGGTTGCAGCACCGACCCATCAGGCAATGCGAAGTCGTCATCTGGGTTATCATTCCAAGTTCCCAGCAACCCTTTGGTGGCATTTTTGTAATCAATCGCGAGGGTGACGACAAAAAGCATCGATTGTTTCTTCTCACAAAACTTAACATTTGATGCTGACGGGAAAGAAACTTCAAGACAGTTTTCTTCGGGTTTGGAGAAGCTGATATTTCCTCCAACGCTAACACTCCGGTTTGTTAGATTGTTGTAGCCTTTGTAAATTTCGCCTTCAAGAAGAATGCTTAAGCCACCTATAGCAGTAGAGGTAACAAGAAAATGAAAAGCTTCAAAACCGTTATATGTTCTGTGTTATTATTGACTGTGTAAAGAAGGCTATGTACTGTAAGATTTAGATGATATGAGATTGAATGAAAAAAAGTGGAGAAGCACTCGACCATGCAGTAGAGCGCCTATTAGTGATTCTTGCAAAATTCCCCAGTACTTAAAGGTGGCTCAAACCAGCTTGAACAATTTGGAGGGAATGTCTCAATGGAAGGACGAGAATTATTTCTCTTTCGTCCATGGCTCTCACTTCAACTACATATATCATGTAGAGTTATAGCCAGAGAGTTTTAGCTGAAAAGTGATAACAGTTTCTGGAGTGGAATAAGAGCGACCATGTCGTTGTTAATAGATAAGCGTTTAAAGTCAAAATATAGTTTTCAGATGGCTTTTTTGTTGCCATGGTGACCATTTACGTCATATCAATGAGTGCATCTTGTTAAGCAATTATTAGTGTTTCATATGGTACCATAACTTTGCCGTTACATGAAACAGTTGGGTAGATTTAATCCTTTTAAATAGTACAGTTTGACGCACGTGCTGAAACTGATTTGAACTTCTTTTCGATTTCCTAGGGGCACCCAACGAGTGATCTCGGTAAGTATCTGTCCGGAAGGAAGGTGGGTTAGAATTTTGGAATATTCGAACTCGGACTTTGAGGCGCCCTAAGATTATGGACATTTTGTCTGAACATATTTCGTAGGAATTTCGGAGAAGTAGTGAAGAGTCTGAAGAGTGCGTAGAAATTTCGAAACCACATTGGGGAACTCTAGAATTTTACTGACGTGAGCAAGAGTCAACTGTGATATTGGAAATAGCGTGAGTATTGAAATTTCTCACTTCTATTATTTTCGGCAGAGTTTGTTTGAGAATCGTACTTTACGCGGGCAGAAAAAGAACGACTACGTAATGTAAAATTTTTGATAGTATCCGTCATGATTGCTAGAACTTTTGGACAAGGTAACAAAGCTCCTTAGAAATTTCTACAGACCTGAAGTTCCCTTTGAACATCCGAATTCATAAATATTAATTAAACGGCAGGTATAAACTCACTAAACGAGCCCTTAAACATCGTGGGAACCATTTCAGGTAATTCTGACAAATTTTGAGACATCGGTAGTTGGGTGCCCCTGATTTCGCTTTTGGCGGGACTTTGAAAAAGAGACTAAGATGATCCGTAAATGAAGGAGGCGGGACGAGAAACCTTTGAGCCAAAACTCAAGCAACCTTGAAGTAGTTTATTTTCGCTGCAGGGACGATTTCAGAGTGCTACTGATAAAAGTAGGCCCTGACTGTTACCTCTTGGCTTTACCCTGACTTCAACAGTGCTTGTGTTTTCTTCTTTTGCCGCGCCTGCAATGAAAATGGTAGCAGTTGTGGAGTTTCCCTGGGCAAATCCTGTTCTGGCCTGTAGCTGGAATTTGCCATCTTGCCCATCGACCATTACATACTCGCCAAGACCATTGAATGTGTAATTCCCCCCATCCAAAGTCTTGAAATGAGGATCACAACAAAACCAACCTAGATAATAAAAGAGATCAATCGATCAATCAATGAATCAATCAATCAATCAATCAATCAATCAATCAATCAATCAGTCAATCAACTTTTTCTTTTTGCAGCACTTACGTCTTGGAAGAAAGAAGTAACCACTGCAGTCGTGTGACGGACGATAACGGTAGAAGACGGTACTACAAAGATCAGGTGTGTCAACACAGCAAGATTTGTAGGCTTCCTGGTCAGTCACCAGCTTGCCAGGCCACGAATAATACCACCAGAAATAACCATAGAATTGTGCTTCAACGTGACCTCCGTCTGGCTCTCCAACCTTCAGCGAACCAAAGCTGACATCCCAGTCAATAGAGTAGCAACACAATTGTTTCAGCAAGATAAAAACGTAACCTTTTCTGGGCACGTATCTTAATACCCACGTTGATCGTCGGGATTTGAAGCAATAATCGGGCCAAGGATTTTCCCACCAATTCCAAAAGAATCTCACATCGAACCATGCCTGAAATAGCGTACATGGACAAGCGAAGTTCCTATCACTTTGAAATAGAACGATGTAGTAATATATGTTCATTAAGCGTTGCTCATTAGCCCAAGTCCTGCACTTTTGGGATGTAGGATCGACGTTCTCGACTCTCCAGAAATGTCTTCCCATAACATCAGTGTTTCCTTTTTTTTCGTCAAGTGCCAACATACCAAGCAAAGTACCAGACCTATTTGCATACACACAGACAGAAAAGAAAAGAGAAAACGGACAAACAAAAAAAAAACATTAGTAGGCAAATGGGAAATAAATCAAAATAGAGCAATGAAAGAAAAGACTAACGTCGAGAGCGAACAGAGGGTTCACAAAACCGCAACTTTTAAGCAGTTATTATTACAGAGCAGATACTGATTGTTTTGTAAACGAAAGAATTAGTAGAGCTGTTTCTAGAATATCGATATCACCGGAGCCGTGAAAGGAGACTACTTGCCGGGTTTTTTGAAAACCAAATTTAGGTTTCGTTGATTGCCAAAGTTTCTCTTGATAGACCTCAGCGACTTGACTTCGCCGAATTTTTTTAATGGATGGCGCGAATTAAAGGTAGAGGAAAGTTGAAAATTAGCGCGACGTCTTTATCTGAATCGATTTATCATACTAAGTTTCTGATCCCTGGATGCCTTTACCGCCTCGGTGGCATTGGTGGTGAGTATAGAATGGAGACCGCGGAACAGCCCAAACCTTTAAGGTACCAATGCCAACCTTAAGACTAATTAGGCCTAAAAAGATGTTTAGTTTTAACTAGGTTGGCATCTGAAAACGGTTTGGCTTTTTCCCCAGTCTACAGGCAACAAAATACTTGAAGGACCTTGAAGAAAGAAAGGAAATTGATTCATTGTCTGTATCATTTTGCCATTTTTCGCACATGCTATGCGACAAATGTATTCCCGAGAAACGAGACTGCTGGACTACTGGTAAGTCTTGAAAGAAGTGACAGTTTTTTTGTCCACGTGATTTCTCGCCGAAAGAAAGAAGTCGAAGTGGTTTCTAAGCCCCTTTATATTCACGTCAATGCATACTTTTGTTGACCTAAGTTATTCTGGAAAACAGAAACTTAAAATTTATCGTGATTTGCATGCCCGTCCTTTCACGCATTTGTTCAAGTATGAACTTTTCTTTTGGCTTCTCTAATGTCAGGGGCACCCAACGGAACGTTTGGTTAAATTATTTGTTCGGAAGGCCTTAAATCACCTAGGATTTTCCTTAGAGAATTTTTACATCGAACTTTCGTGATCTGAAAAATGTAATGCCTCTTTCTTTCTGATTGATGAAAGTCTTCTTGTGTGTACCTAAAAAAGGCCAGCTATGAGTTTTGGAAAGGATACAATACCTAAGGTTTTCGTGTAGTAGACAAAAATGCCCTAATAAATTAGAAAAGTTTCAAGTTCCCCTAGAATAACCGAACAGATAAAACATTTTATAGCGCAGTCTAAAATGAACCCTCAAAGCTTTAAAAGCACTCCGAAGATCTTAGAACAGCGTGTGGAAGCGCTTGAGATAAAAGCATCCCTGGTTCCCCCTAAAAGGTCTTGGGCCGGTTGTTTAGAGTAATTTAGCAAGTGCTTAGTACACCCATGTTTTAAGTAGTTTTCGCTGTTCACTGTTGAAAGAAGTCTCACGAAGGGAAAAGCGAGAAAGAAGAGCATTTGTCTTCTTAGTGAAGAAACTCTATTCAAGATATTCCGCATTCTAGCAAAATTCTGGCCTTCTCGTTTTGGTCGACAAGAACAAATGCCGTTATCATACGAAAAACTAGCTGATGTGAAACCGACTACAGGAAGAGAAGGTTGCAGACGAAATTATTTCCTTACCCCTCCATGTTGAAGTAATGGCGTTCATAATCACCCGCATTCCAACCAGCGGTAGGTTTACCATACCAGCCAGACCAATAACTGCAAGTGTCGTCGTCCCTAATAGGAAAAGTAGCTGATGTGAGAAGTTCAGGTTTTTTAGCACGGTTTAAAGACCTTGCAAGATTTTCTTTTCTTTCTTTTATTAGTTCGTGTTTTTAAGAGATGAGTTCCGTGACTTCGAAACCATATTCATTCCGACGAGGACTTTACACACTCAAGGGATAGTTCATGAAATGATGATTCTTCCTATGGTCTACTTAAAAAAATAAGTTTCTAAAAAAATGTTTAAAGGGAAAGTGTGGCCTAGGAAAAGTTTCTCAGAATCGAAAGTTCTTTGCCTGTATTGTTATATTTGACTACTCATTTGGGCTTCATATGCCTTAAACATCGAAAGCCGCCATCTTTGTTCTTGTGCATGCAAACGAAGCTATGACGTGGCAATAGGAAAGGAAAGGAACTTTATTTAAGTGTCTAGTCGTTCTAGCGTTGGAGCACTAATTGGGGATACTGTAAACTGAAATTAACAATTAACACAATTCAAGTCAAAGCATTGACTGAAATTCCGGCAGAAACGACGAGAAGAGCGATACTGACCCAATTGCATCGTAGACTTGATGGCAGCTGTCACTCATGTCATTTGGTTTCCTTTTTTTGGGGGGGAGATCCTCACTCAACATTTTGACAAAGGATGGATATTTCTGGAAACCAAGCCCGTTTTCATTGAAAGGAGGTGTCCCCTGAACAGGACGGGAGTTAGACCAAAGCAGAGTTGCCACCGTTTTATAACCACAGAGATGCAACCTTTCAGACATAAATTCGGTAAAAGAGAGACTTACTTTGATACACACTGACCATACGGAACGACCCACTGTATTCCACCTCCAGGATAGTTGTACATTAAAAATGTATTTATTTGATCTGTAATAATGACAGTTTGAAAGGTGTTGCTCTGTCGATAATAGAAAGAAGTTAAAAAGAAGTAAGTGTGTGAAATATTTAGGATGATTTGATATTGGTCATAACTTATGCTGAAAAACCCGTAGGGAGAACGAGAATTGGGTTGGATTCGTTGTGCGACGCACCTTACTGTGGCCACCTAAAAAAGTTTTTTACAAATTATCCGCCAATATGGGTGTGCGAATTTGATTGACAGTCACGCCTCCTCGCAAAGTTCGCACAGTTGTAAGTTGAAAACCGTTGCATGGGTTGTTGAGTTGACGTATTTACACGTAATTGTCAAATGTGAAAGTTTGTTGAGTGGCCACAGTAAGGCGCGTTGCACTGTAAAACCATGTCTTCCAAACCTGAAAACCTGAATAATTAAGCACATTAAGTATGGTGTCTGCATGGTTCAGCTTTTATTTGCACTTTATATATAGTCGAGAATCTCGTCTGCAGGACCAAAAAGAATGAATTTTGATTTAAACGTGGAATGTTTCATGAGCCGAACTTAACACATAAATCAGGAAAATACTTAGAACAAAAACTTGCTTAATAAAGTCCGTCCAGGTAAGTCTGTAGTCTGAATCGAAGAACAAGAATTCACGAGGCTCGAACAGTGTTTGGATCAAGCAATGTTTTCCATACAAACTGCGGCTAAGAATTTTAAAACATTAGCTTTGCATATTTTGGTTGTGGCTAGAGAATGATATAGTTTATAGGATATAGTAATAAATTTATAACGGTCATATTTTCTAAAAGTAATTTTTACAGACATGTTTACCATTGAGTTAACATTGCTTTAATTTTGATGTTCAAAAGACCATGCCATGCAGGATTTGCTGGTGTACAACGAATATCTTGATCAAGTACCTCACACCAACAGAAACGCATATGTGTACACTTCCCCCCTCCCCCTACCCCAATGTCGCATGCCAGAGCATTTTCTTCGCAGACATAAATCAAATGGCACTGTCGTTTGGTGTACTGGTTATTTGCGAGTTATCCTACGAAACTGTGATAAGCCGGGGTTATTCTTTAGGACTATTTTGTCCAGGTCTGCTCTTATTAGATGTATTTGTAGAATTCTTTTAGCCCACATGAACAGTCATGAAAATCTCTTACCCTAGTGCAAGAGTTTCCAGACGGATAAGGGCAGAGATTCTCCCATGTCACAACAAGGACCCAATTGGCTTGAAATTCTGAAAACCCTCCACTTTTGTCGTAAAGTTGCACATGTTTAGAGGCTAGCGTCAGGATTTTATCTTTAGCGTCTTCGTTTGTGCTCTGGAGTGTTCGCTGGTAAACTTGGTAATAGACGTGTGAGTAGTCGTCCCGAAAGGCGAAATCATCGATAATAGCCCAAAATGGAGCCATTATTGCAGTGTTGTCAAACCATCGATAAGCACCAAATTTCTGAGGCCACCACCAGCGCCATTCGACATTTAGTTGGATTTTGCCATCTGGACAGATCTGTAAAGCAACAAATTAAACTTGTGTGAGTTGTATCACCCGAGCCTGTGTCGTGTTGGTCAATTAGGGAGCTAATCCAGTGATGATGTTGTCAATGGCAACATTTAAACCTGACGACTCCTACCAACTGAAACAAGAAGTAATTGACTAAAAGAGATGTTTCTCATTACGTCACCCATTGTTATTAATATGCCAACCAGAAGCTAATTGGCTGTTAAAACAATAACTTCTTTTGTTCTGTAGTTGGCAAATTTCAATACCAAGAGAAATGTGACGCCAATGTTTGTAAACAAGAATATCGCTATACAATCATGATTATTACTATTTTATAGAAACAAAAAGACGAGGTACGCCCGACAAGCGGCAGAAATGGGTTCAATTCAGGCTTTTTACAACAACTGTTTATTGTCAAGGATTGTCTTCAGTTGCTTCCTTATACCTCGGTTTGGTGATTTATCTTTCGAAATCTTTCGAACAGCCAGCGCTTGTCCATTTCAGCTAAGTTGGTCTCACATTTACTGCCCATTGTAGCGGCCTGCCCATTTTGGCAAACTACTCATATTTGTTTCGACTTCCGATTTGTTAAGGTGAGTGTCTTGCTGGTTTTGACTGGCAAATACTTAATTTTGGTGACGATCGTGCAAAATTTATAGGTATGGCGTTTTTTACTTGTCCAGTCACACATGAATTTGACGTCATCTGTGAGCTATTATGTTAGCGATATAGTACGTCTCTTGAATACATGTAATTAGTTTGTACTTAAGGTGGCTGGAACCAGTTTCACTACTTTTAAGGACCTTTTAATTAGAAGGGTTGTCACTACAAAACTGTATCACGTAAAAGAAATGTTATGGTACCATATCAAACACCAATTATTACTTAACAAAATGCGCTCACTATTTTGACGTAATAGGTTACCATGGCAACATGAAAGCTCTTCAAAAACACCCTATATTTCGTCTTTACTTGCTTATATCCTAATAATGAACTCGGTGACCCCCATTTTTTATTGTAGAATAGTAATTAGCATCTTGAGATAGAACTATCAGCAAAGTTTAAAAAAATTCTTGGGAGCCAATTCAGAGCTACCTTAATTTTTCGAAAATTTAAGGTAGCTCTGAATTGGCTCCCAAGAATTTTTTTTAACTTTGCAGATAGTCCTATCTCAAATTGCTAATTACTATTTTACAATAAAAAATGGGGGTCACCTAGTTCATTATTAAGATATAAGCAAGTAAAGACGAAATATAGGGTGTTTTTGGAGAGCTTTCATGTTGCCATGGTAACCTATTACGTCAAAATTGTGAGCGCATTTTGTTAAGCAATAATTGGTGTTTCATATGGTACCATAACATTGCTGTTACGTGATACAGTATAGTAGCTATAACCCATATAATAAGAAGGTCTCTAAAGGTGGTGAAACTGGTTCCAGCCACCTTAAGAGCTTCTGCCTGAGAGAGCGGGGCAGACTTGGAAATGAAGATCGGCCGATTTCGCTTGAAATTGGTACACAAAGTACTTATGTCGACTTATGTAATATGCCAAAGTTTCAGCATTAACGACTTTTTCTTAGCCGAGTTCTGGATATCAGCCCCTCAGGGGTCCCCAGAGGCTGATTTTCAGTGCAATTTTGGCCACTTTTAAATCTCTCTTTTAGCAACAGAAAATTAATTTCAGGCAAAAACCAAACCATCTTTGTAAAGCCCTATCCTCAGGCTTTCATGGGTGAGAACATTAGCTCATGGAAATTTTTCGCTAGCCTGTGGCTGTTATCACAACTTGGTCATATTTGAAGCATATGGGAAGCAACCGGAAATGGCCTGTTTTTCAGACCAAATATTTTCCATGCCCATGTTTTATATCTTGAGGTCTTAGTATCCCTGCAAAGTTCAGCCCTTAGTTTAGTAATAACAAGAAATAAATACTAAGGTTGAGGCATTTTACTAAGAAAAAAACTTACGAGAAGATGGCTAACCAGGCCACTTCCGGTTAAAGTTCAACAAAGCGTGCCTGCAAAAATCAGCCATTTAATTTGGATTATTTTTTTTCCTTCCAAGTTATGGTAAAAAGAGACTCTGAAGTTAATTGTCACCGAAAAGACTTGCCGTTAATAAGAAATTTTTATGTGATTGTTTTAGGACAGATCAGATAGTGGTCCGACAGCGGTTATAAATTTCTTGGAAGAAGTCTTGAAAATTACGGACAATAGAGCCGCTGCGAAAACTCTTTATTTACCTAACAACACATCTCTTGCCGGTAAATCACCATGCAAAATTGCATCTTCTTCGTCCAAACTGCAATGTTAAGTTTATCTCCTTTGTGCAACTGGTACAACGTATCAGGTCTGTGGCCCGTAATAATAAAGCGCTAATTAAATCAGGATAAAAGCAAGCTTTGTAGTTCCATTCAGTAGTACTATAACCCACCTGTTTGGGCTTTAATATTTTCTGAAGAAAAAAGAACTTATCGGTCTCTTTAAATGCAACCACAACATCTGTCGTGACACTACTTGAGAATCGTTTTGAACTTGTATGAGAACCTCAATGGCATGATTTGTTTACTGAATATTTATTCATACCCAGTGCCCCAGTGTAAATGGCTCACATATGTTGTAAATGATTGATAAGGACGTCCAACACGGTCCATTTTCGCCGCCAATCCGCTAAATTGCTAGAAGATTATTCACGGGCACTCTTTCCCTTTCTCTATCAGTATTTTCCTTTTGTTGCTTTCTCAAACAGCACAGATTCATGGTGGCATCCATACTGCATATATATCCAAAGATAGGACAGGGGTGGAGTGGGTTATCCTTCCGGCAAAGACTACTGTTTTGACAACTTGGGAAATAAAATATTTCAGCTTTCTTGGAGCCCTTAAGAACTTGGGGGTTTTTTATGGCACCCGTAGCTGTAGATCACATGAAAAAGTAAGTCTTTATGGACTCACACTGAATTGCTGACCCTTAACTCTGGTTTCGGTAATAAGAAGCAACCTAGGCGGTAATCGACCTGGAGGGCCATTATGCATGCTGTAGGTGATAAGGTAAGTCGTCACAAGGCCTAGTGCCCGCTCGCACCTGCTGGAGCTTAAATTGGTTACTGCTCTTCTTTCCTGGACAGGATAATAATCACTGGTGCCCATTTATACATCTGGGTGGAGAGAGGCACTGTTAAAGAAAATTGCTTTCCCAAGACGACATGTCAACGCCCTAGTAACCAGGACCGCCCGATCCAGAGTCCAGCCCGCTAACGCGCTATGCCAGTTCCTTTTTGTGTAGAATCCGAATGTAATGTGGACTTTAATCTGTCCTAAATCAACAAAATATATCGGGGAAGAAATAAATGGCCAGCACTTTCAAAAGAATAATAGATCGCAGATAGTTTCTTTTCTCGCAAATAAACAAAGCAACCGGCAAGGTGTCCACTTTCTTTTGAAAGTGCTGGCCATTTATTTCCTCCCCGATACATTTTGTTGATTTAGGACAGATTAAAGTCCACATTACATTCAGATTCTACACAAAAAGGAACTGGCATAGCGCGTTAGCGGGCTAGATTCTTGATCGGGCGGTCCTGGTTACTAGGGCGTTGACATGTCGTCTTGGGAAAGCAATTTTCTTTAACAGTGCCTCTCTCCACCCAGATGTATAAATGGACACCAGTGATTATTATCCTGTCCAGGAAAGAAGAGCAGTAACCAATTTAAGCTCCAGCAGGTACGAGCGGGCACTAGGCCTTGTGACGACTTACCTTATCACCTACAGCATGCATAATGGCCCTCCAGGTCGATTACCGCCTAGGTTGATTTTTATTACCGAAATCAGAGTTAAGGGTCAGCAATTCAGTGTGAGTCCATAAAGACTTACTTTTTCATGTGATCTACAGCTACGGGTGCCACAAAAAACCCCCACGCCCTTAAGGGCTCCAAGAAACCTGAAATATTTTATTTCCCAAGTTGTCAAAACAGTAGTCTTTGCCGGAAGGATAACCCACTCCACCCCTGTCCTATCTTTGGATATATATGCAGTATGGATGCCACCATGAATCTGTGCTGTTTGAGAAAGCAACAAAAGGAAAATAGTGATAGAGAAAGGGAAAGAGTGCCCGTGAGTAATCTTCTAGCAATTTAGCGGATTGGCGGCGAAAATGGACCGTGTTGGACGTCCTTATCAATCATTTACAACATATGTGAGCCATTTACACTGGGGCACTGGGTATGAATAAATATTCAGTAAACAAATCATGCCATTGAGGTTCTCATACAAGTTCAAAACGATTCTCAAGTAGTGTCACGACAGATGTTGTGGTTGCATTTAAAGAGACCGATAAGTTCTTTTTTCTTCAGAAAATATTAAAGCCCAAACAGGTGGGTTATAGTACTACTGAATGGAACTACAAAGCTTGCTTTTATCCTGATTTAATTAGCGCTTTATTATTACGGGCCACAGACCTGATACGTTGTACCAGTTGCACAAAGGAGATAAACTTAACATTGCAGTTTGGACGAAATAGATGCAATTTTGCATGGTGATTTACCGGCAAGAGATGTGTTGTTAGGTAAATAAAGAGTTTTCGCAGCGGCTCTATTGTCCGTAATTTTCAAGACTTCTTCCAAGAAATTTATAACCGCTGTAGGACCACTATCTGATCGGTCCTAAAACAATCACATAAAAATTTCTTATTAACGGCAAGTCTTTTCGGTGACAATTAACTTCAGAGTCTCTTTTAACCATAACTTGGAAGGAAAAAAGATAATCGAAATTAAATGACTGATTTTTGCAGGCACGCTTTGTTGAAACTTTAACCGGAAGTGGCCTGGTTAGCCATCTTCTCGTAAGTTTTTTTCTTAGTAAAATGCCTCAACCTTAGTATTTTATTTCTTGTTATTACTAAACTAAGGGCTGAACTTTGCAGGGATACTAAGACCTCAAGATATAAAACATGGGCATGGAAAATATTTGGTCTGAAAAACAGGCCATTTCCGGTTGCTTCCCATATGCTTCAAATATGACCAAGTTGTGATAACAGCCACAGGCTAGCGAAAAATTTCCATGAGCTAATGTTCTCACCCATAAAAGCCTGAGGATAGGGCTTTACAAAGATGGTTTTGTTTTTGCCTGAAATTAATTTCCTGTTGCTAAAAGAGAGATTTAAAAGTGGCCAAAATTGCACTGAAAATCAGCCTCTGGGAACCCCTGAGGGGCTGATATCCAGAACTCGGCTAAGAAAAAGTCGTTGAAGCTGAAACTTTGGCATATTACATAAGTCGACATAAGTACTTTGTGTACCAATTTTAAGCGAAATCGGCCGACCTTCATTTCCAAGTCTACCCCGGTCTCTCAGGCAGAAGCCCTTAACTTCTTGCGGTATACTTTTAAGTTATCTTTTGTTTACCTGATTTTCTTCGAAGAAATCAGTATTTAATCGTTGCCGTACATACATGCCCATGTTCTATATCGTTCGGCTTGTCTGGGATAATCTCATAAAAAAACGTTTCCGTGAAACTTTCCGTGAAAATAAAAACACTGTAATGTAATCATCTTTCAGATAGTTAGATGGTTAATATAAATTTGCATATCGTAAGCCCTTGGCGACTATTTCATTTCGTTGCACCGCCAAAAACATATCTGCTAAGATGCGTGTATTTTCCTGTTTTCACCAAACTTTAGGAAGGAGTTTAAGAAACGGCGACGGGAACGTCTACGGCAACGCCAGAAAGCAATAATATTATAGGGAAGACATCTGTTTAGAAACATTGCTTTTCTTATTCAAATGTGCTAATCACGCGAACAAAAGATCCTTTCGTTCGACAGCCAATGAGGCTCTGGCTGGCACATAAATGACAATAGGTGACGTTAACGATATCTTCCCTATTGGTTTAGAGATGAAAAATGGGTCGGGACGTCTTTTTGTACACTGTCTTTGCTTTTCCGTACTCTGCAAGATAACAACGCGAAACAAACAAATCTAAAATTTTGATTATGGCAACGTGAACATACAACATTGAACCTTTCATTTTCTTTCCTTACTTCAAAATCGTTCGTACCAATACAGTTATAGGATATTTTGCAAATATTGTACAAAGAGAAAAAGATGGAATAATTGCGAAATTCTTTAGACATCGCAAAGCTGTATTTTGAGATGAAGTCCTCGTTGCGGTAGCCGATGTAGTTTCTTAAAGTCCTTAAACCCCGTGTTATTGTTTTGTGGCGTCATTTCTTATACTCCCTACTTTTTTAGACCTTTTGTG
>NC_090892.1:22283550-22298550 GCF_036669925.1 Montipora capricornis | reverse complement strand
GTAACCATGCTTGATCGCCCAGAAAACGTGTTTATGCTCATGACACTTTGAGTCAAAGTAGAGGAAACCAGGAATGCAACTGTGCTTGAAACACTCAGACTAACAGCTTTACTGGTGGATACTGAAGACATCGAGGCTAAGGCGCTTAAGCTGGAGGATGGAGAGGCAGTTGTTAAAACGGAATCGTTTATACTCATTGATAGAGACACACTTGAAGTAGTTGAAACACCAATGCTAAATGCTGCGGACACAATTGTAGAAGATAAATCGCTTGCACTTAAGGATTTAGATATTGTCGGAGCTGAAGAGCTTATGCTGTGGGAGGAAGACACACGTGTAGAAGTTGATATGTATAAGCTTGTCGATTGAGACACTCCTGCAGAAGCTGAAGCGCTGGCGCTGAGGGATGGAGAGTCATCCGCAGAAGCTGAAGTGCTCGAGCTTAGGGATGTCGACACGCTTGAAGAAGCTGAATTACTTGCTTTGAGGGAGGAAGGCACACTTGTAGAAGTTAATATGCCAACGCTGATGGATAGAGACACATGTGTAGACGTTGAAGCACTGGCGTTGACGGATCGAGAGTCATCTTTAGAAGCTAAATTGCTTGAGCTTTGGGATGTAGAAAAACTTGAAGAAGCTGAATAACCTGCACTAAGAGAGGAAAAAGTACTTGCAGAACCTGAAGTGTCAATGCTTTGGGAAGGAAACACACTTGTAGAACCTGAGGTACTAATATGGAGGGATGGAGACACAGTTGTCGAAACTGAATCAATAGCACTGCGGGATATTGATACACTTGTAAAATATGAAGCGCTGATGCTAAGGGATGGAGACACAATTGTAGTAGCTGAAAAACTTGCGATGATGGAGGAAAAAGCACTTGGAGACCCTAAAGCGCTAATGCTAAGGGATGAAGACACACTTGAAGAAGAGGATTCACTTGCGCTGAGAGATACTGATACACCTTTAGAACGTGAAGTTCTAATGCTGAGGGATGGAGAAACACTTGAAAAAGCTGATTCACTTTTACTGATTGAGGGAGAAACAATTGGAGACTCTAAAACGCTAATGCTGAGGGATGGAGAAACACTTAAAGAAGCTGATTGACTTGCGCTGATGGAGGGAGAAGCACTTGTGGACCCTGAAGTGCTAACACTAAAGGATAATGATACACTTGTAGAACGTGAAGCGCTAATGCTGACGGATGGAGACACACTTGATGAAGCTGATTCACCTTCGCTGATAGAGGGAGAAACACTTAGAGACTCTGAAACGCTAATGCTGAGGGATGGTGACACACTTGTAGAAGCTGATTGACTTGCGCTGATGGAGGGAAAAGCACTTGTGGACATTGAAGTGCTTACACTAAAGGATATTGATACACTTGTAGAACGTGAAACGCTAATGCTGAGGGATGGAGACACACTTGTAGAAGCTGATTCACCTTCGCTGATGGAGGGAGAAACACTTGGAGACTCTGAAACGCTAATGCTGAGGGATGGCGACACACTTGTAGAAGCTGATTGAGTTGCGCGTATGGAAGGAGAAGCACTTGTGGACAATGAAGTGCTAACACTAAAGGAAGTTGATACACTTGTAGAACGTGAAACGCTAATGCTGAGGGATGGAGACACACTTGTAGAAGCTGAATCACCTTCGCTGATGGAGGGAGAAACACTTGGAGACTCTGAAACGCTAATGCTGAGGTATGGCGACACACTTGTAGAAGCTGATTGACTTGCGCTTTTGGAGGGAGAAGCACTTGTGGACATTGAAGTGCTAACACTAAAGGATATTGATACACTTGTAGAACGTGAAGCGCTAATGCTGACGGATGGAGACACACTTGCAGAAGCTGATTCACCTTCGCTGATAGAGGGTGAAACACTTAGAGACTCTAAAACGCTAATGCTGAGAGATGGTGACACACTTGTAGAAGCTGATTGACTTGCGCTTATGGAAGGAGAAGCACTTTTGGACATTGAAGTGCTAACACTAAAGGATATTGATACACTTGTAGAACGTGAAGCGCTAATGCTGACGGATGGAGACACACTGGTAGAAGCTGATTCACCTTCGCTCATGGAGGGAGAAACACTTAGAGACTCTGAAACGCTAATGCTGAGGGATGGTGACACACTTGTAGAAGCTGATTGACTTGCGCTGATGGAGGGAGAAGCACTTGTTGACTTTGAAGTGCTAACACTAAAGGATATTGATACACTTGTAGAACGTGAAGCGCTAATGCTAAGGGATGGAGACACACTTGTAGAAGTTGATTCACTTTCGCTGATGGAGGGAGAAGCACTTGCAGACCCTGAAGTGCTAACACTGAAGGATATTGATACACTTGTAGAACGTGAAGCGCTAATGCTGACGGATGGAGACACACTTGGTGAAGCTGATTCACCATCGCTGATAGAGGGAGAAACACTTAGAGACTCTGAAACGCTAATGCTTAGGGATAGTGACACACTTGTAGAAGCTGATTGACTTGCGCTGATGGAGGGAGAAGCACTTGTGGACATTGAAGTGCTTACACTAAAGGATATTGATACACTTGTAGAACGTGAAGCGCTAATGCTAAGGGATGGAGACACACTTGTAGAAGCTGATTCACCTTCGCTGATGGAGGGAGAAACACTTGGCGACTCTGAAACGCTAATGCTGAGGGATGGCGACACACTTGTAGAAGGTGATTGACTTGCGCTTATGGAAGGAGAAGCACTTGTGGATATTGAAGTGCTAACACTAAAGGATATTGATACACTTGTAGAACGTGAAGCGCTAATGCTGACGGATGGAGACACACTTGTAGAAGCTGATTCACCTTCGCTGATAGAGGGAGAAACACTTAGAGACTCTAAAACGCTAATGCTGAGAGATGGTGACACACTTGTAGAAGCTGATTGACTTGCGCTTATGGAAGGAGAAGCACTTTTGGACATTGAAGTGCTAACACTAAAGGATATTGATACACTTGTAGAACGTAAAGCGCTAATGCTGACGGATGGAGACACACTGGTAGAAGCTGATTCACCTTCGCTGATGGAGGGAGAAACACTTAGAGACTCTGAAACGCTAATGCTGAGGGATGGTGACACACTTGTAGAAGCTGATTGACTTGCGCTGATGGAGGGAGAAGCACTTGTGGACTTTGAAGTGCTAACACTAAAGGATATTGATACACTTGTAGAACGTGAAGCGCTAATGCTAAGGGATGGAGACACACTTGTAGAAGTTGATTCACTTTCGCTGATGGAGGGAGAAGCACTTGCAGACTCTGAAGTGCTAACACTGAAGGATATTGATACACTTGTAGAACGTGAAGCGCTAATGCTGACGGATGAAGACAAACTTGGTGAAGCTGATTCACCATCGCTGATAGAGGGAGAAACACTTAGAGACTCTGAAACGCTAATGCTGAGGGATGGTGACACACTTGTAGAAGCTGATTGACTTGCGCTGATGGAGGGAGAAGCACTTGTGGACATTGAAGTGCTTACACTAAAGGATATTGATACACTTGTAGAACGTGAAGCGCTAATGCTAAGGGATGGAGACACACTTGTAGAAGCTGATTCACCTTCGCTGATGGAGGGAGAAACAATTGGAGACTCTGATACGCTAATGCTGAGGGATGGCGACACACTTGTAGAAGGTGATTGACTTGCGCTTATGGAAGGAGAAGCACTTGTGGATATTGAAGTGCTAACACTAAAGGATATTGATACACTTGTAGAACGTGAAGCGCTAATGCTAAGGGATGGAGACACACTTGTAGAAGCTGATTCACCTTCGCTGATGGAGGGAGAAACAATTGGAGACTCTGATACGCTAATGCTGAGGGATGGCGACACACTTGTAGAAGGTGATTGACTTGCGCTTATGGAAGGAGAAGCACTTGTGGATATTGAAGTGCTAACACTAAAGGATATTGATACACTTGTAGAACGTGAAGCGCTAATGCTAAGGGATGGAGACACACTTGTAGAAGTTGATTCACTTTCGCTGATGGAGGGAGAAGCACTTGCAGACCCTGAAGTGCTAACACTGAAGGATATTGATACACTTGTAGAACGTGAAGCGCTACTGCTGAGGGATGGAGACACACTTGATGAAGCTGATTCACCATCGCTGATAGAGGGAGAAACACTTAGAGACTCTGAAACGCTAATGCTGAGGGATGGCGACAAACTTGTAGAAGCTGATTGATTTGTGCTTATGGAAGGAGAAGCACTTTTGGACATTGAAGTGCTAACACTAAAGGATATTGATACACTTGTAGAACGTGAAACGCTAATGCTGAGGGATGGAGACACACTTGTAGAAGCTGATTCACCTTCGCTGATGGAGGGAGAAACACTTGGAGACTCTGAAACGCTAATGCTGAGGGATGGCGACACACTTGTAGAAGCTGATTGAGTTGCGCTTATGGAAAGAGAAGCACTTGTGGACACTGAAGTGCTAACACTAAAGGATATTGATACGCTTGTAGAACGTGAAACGCTAATGCTGAGGGATGGCGACACACTTGTAGAAGCTGATTCACCTTCGCTGATGGAGGGAGAAACACTTGGAGACTCTGAAACGGTAATGCTGAGGGATGGCGACACACTTGTAGAAGCTGATTGAGTTGCGCTTATGGAAGGAGAAGCACTTGTGGACATTGAAGTGCTCACACTTAAGGATATTGATACGCTTGTAGAACGTGAAACGCTAATGCTGAGGGATGGCGACACACTTGTAGAAGCTGATTTAGTTGTGCTTATGGAAGGAGAAGCAATTGTGGACATTGGAGTGCTAACACTAAAGGATATTGATACACTTGTAGAACGTGAAACGCTAATGCTGAGGGATGGAAACACACTTGTAGAAGCTGATTCACCTTCGCTGATGGAGGGAGAAACCTCTGGAGACTCTGAAACGCTAATGCTGAGGGATGGCGACACACTTGTAGAAGCTGATTGAGTTGCGCTTATGGAAAGAGAAGCACTTGTGGACACTGAAGTGCTAACACTAAAGGATATGGATACACTTGTAGAACGTGAAACGCTAATGCTGAGGGATGGAGACACACTTGTAGAAGCTGATTCACCTTCGCTGATGGAGGGAGAAACACTTGGAGACTCTGAAACGCTAATGCTGAGGGATGGCGACACACTTGTAGAAGTTGATTCACTTGTGCTGATGGAGGGGGAAACACTTGGAGACTCTGAAACGCTAATGCTGAGGGATGGCGACACACTTGTAGAAGCTGATGGAGTTGCGCTTATGGAAAGAGAAGCACTTGTGGACACTGAAGTGCTAACACTAAAGGATATTGATACACTTGTAGAACGTGAAACGCTAATGCTGAGGGATGGAGACACACTTGTAGAAGCTGATTCACTTTCGCTGATGGAGGGAGAAACACTTGGAGACTCTGAAACGCTAATGCTGAGGGATGGCGACACACTTGTAGAAGGTGATTGACTTGCGCTTTTGGAGGGAGAAGCACTTGTGGATATTGAAGTGCTAACACTAAAGGATATTGATACACTTGTAGAACGTGAAGCGCTAATGCTGACGGTTGGAGACGCACTTGTAGAAGCTGATTTACCTTCGCTGATGAAGGGAGAAACACTTGGAGTCTCTGAAACGCTAATGCTGAGGGATGGCGACACACTTGTAGAAGGTGATTGACTTGCGCTTTTGGAGGGAGAAGCACTTGTGGACATTGAAGTGCTAACACTAAAGGATATTGATACACTTGTAGAACGTGAAATGCTAATGCTGAGGGATGGAGACACACTTGTAGAAGCTGATTTACTTTCGCTGATGGAGGGAGAAACACTTGGAGACTCTGAAACGCTAATGCTGAGGGATGGTGACACACTTGTAGAAGCTGATTGAGTTGTGCTTATGGAAGGAGAAGCACTTGTGGACATTGAAGTGCTAACACTTAAGGATATTGATACACTTGTAGAACGTGAAACGCTAATGCTGAGGGATGGCGACACACTTGTAGAACCTGATTGACTTGTGCTTCTGGAGGTAGAAGCACTTGTGGACATTGAAGTGCGAACACCAAAGGATATTGATACACTTGAAGAACGTAAAACGCTAATGCTGAGGGATGGAGACACACTTGTAGAAGCTGATTTACCTTCGCTGATGGAGGGAGAAACACTTGGAGACTCTGAAACGCTAATGCTGAGGGATGGCGACACACTTGTAGAAGGTGATTGACTTGCGCTTTTGGAGGGAGAAGCACTTGTGGACATTGAAGTGCTAACACTAAAGGATATTGATACACTTGTAGAACGTGAAACGCTAATGCTGAGGGATGGAGACACACTTGTAGAAGCTGATTCACTTGTGCTGATGGAGGGTGAAGCACTTTTAGACATTGAAGTGCTAACACTGAACGATGGAGAGAAACTTGTAGAAGCTGACTCACTTGCGCTGGAGGAGGGAGAAGCACTTACAGACCGTGAAGTGCTAACACTGAAGGATGGAGACAAACTTGTAGAAACTGACTCACTTGTGCTGGTGGAGGGAGAAGCCATTATTGTGCTGACTTGGGTTACTGCAAGAAAAGCTGGAAATGCAATATTTCGTTAGGATCTGCAGGTTTCTTTGTTGTTTTGCGTTAAGAACAGCTGCTGGTTTCCCTAGGTTTTTTTATCTCGTGCGGCGCACGCATCAGAATTGCACTCGTCACAAAGTAAAAATATGCTCTCTTTAGATTTATCTCAGTTGATTCTAATGGGTGTATTGTTTTTACTCAGGTCTCATCCCCTGGAGAACAACAGTCGGTCAGTTTTCATTAATTTAGGTGAAAGAAGCTTAAAAAAAATGGCAGGTGCCTCTAGGGGGGCCCTAAGCGTCAAATCTTTTATCATAGTGGCAGGGTTTTTTTCCCACATACTTCTGTTCTTTGGAAACCTGCTATTCTTTTGTCAAGTATCGTAATTTTGGCATATTTAACAAGTATTCACCGAGGAGGAGGTGGTTATTGGTGGATACTTACCAAGGAGCGCAGTGCGGAGGTAAATATCCACTGCTAGCCACCTCCACTTCGGTGAACAGTTGCTTTTGTATATATTAAAACAGTGAGATAATATACAGTCGGACCTGTATATAACGGCCCTGCGTTAAGCGGCCACCCTCTATTAAGCGGACAGTTTTCAAAGGCGCGATTTTTTCCCATACAAACGCTGTATTTGTTACCTGTAATAGGTGGCCACCTCTATTGAGCGGCCGCGGCCACCCTGTAGCAGTCTTATGTTTGTCTTGCTTTGTTTCTTTTACCTGTATTAAGCGGCCACCCTTGAACAGAAACTAAGCCACATGTCATTTTATGCAGCATTTTATTGTGTTTAAAATGCGATCTATCACTATAAAGAAATAACTTGTACAAAGCTACTGTAAGCTGATAATCGGCCGCTTAGTCGTTAACTCTCTCCATTTATCTGCAATGTGCTGAAGAAGTACAGTACAAAATCACAAAGGCAAAAAAATGTTCGCTTTGAAAATGCTTCCCTCTTTGCTAGAAACTCCTGTTTAAGAAGCTTGTCCTCTAGAACGCGATGGAGAATGAATCGCCTTCAAAGGTATACTCGAAAGGGGTTTTCAGGCCATAACCTCCACCTTTGTTTAATTCCTTACCCTTTATATTATCCAGACTTTCCTGTTGTTTGTTGGCCCTTTCAAAAATGTTCCGTACCTTTAAGTTACAAGTTGGCAACTTTGTTTAAAGTATTGATGCCTTGAAAGAGTGTTGATTGTCCTATTGTTTCCTTGCATAAAGTGCTTTTTAATGGCACGCCATTAAAATTGACATTATACTGTATTAAGCGGCCACCTTGATTACGCCGTCAGTTCCTCAAGTCCCGAGGGTGGCCGCTATAGGTTCGACTGTAGCACATAAACACGATTTTAACTCTTTTATCCGATTACCATATTTTCAGCCGCGAATCTCGCTCGATTTGCTTGTAGGTGAATAGGACACTTTGGAAAGCACGTGTCTCTTCTTTCACTGATATTTGAATCTTATGCAGTCACCTTTGGGTTTGAATATAACTCATCGCTATTTTAAACGAGATGCTTCCGTGAAGCATACACTGGGTTGCCTGTGGTACGTGTTACTGAAAATCAGAAGGCACTGAATTGTATGGTATTGGAATGGGGTTAGTGTCAGGATGGGAGACCAAAACAATAAACCCCTCATAAAACAGAAACATCTGACCGAAAATACTATTAACGCTAACAAATGCGAACTCAGCAAGGTACAGATTCTCTTAGCTTGCTTTATGCAAAACAAATATTGATGCAAAAGCAAATAACTATTGATACACAGTTTTTAGAAAGAGCAGAACGAAGTTTCCGGGACGGTCGATCGAGAATAAAATATTTACGACATGAAAACAACATTAATTTTGAACCGTGAATATAGAAGATAAAAAGTTACGATCAGCGACAAACATTTTGGGAGATTTTTGCTACGTTCAAATAAATCGCAAAATCGAAAGTGACATGCCGGAATTCAGCGGGCGCCGTGATTAAGTTACCGCGGCATGTTTACTCGCCAAACAGTGAAGTATCTGTGTCAAATGATGGCAAGATACCGGGTTTTTGAAAGTTTCTTTTTCTGTCAGGTGCTATAAAGTTTGACAATGAAATGAGCGAAGTCAAAACAAAGATCACAATCGCCCAACTCTTGTTTATGCAAAGTCAAAATTTACTCTCCAAGACGCGTACGACGTTATTTATCACCAGGTAATTCCATCATTTTGGAAATAGCAGCTACTTTATTATTCATCTGCGTCACAATTTTTCACTGATTTTGGGACTCATTTTGTTGAAACTCAAGCACGCTTCCAACAGGCCTGTGAACCCTTCCTGCTTACAGAGCAATACTAAAAAACTTCTCCCATATCACATTTCAACCTTAAGCTCGAAAATTCAATACACAACATGATATTGTAATTTACAAAGGCAGAAAATACCACAGAATCCTTTTAAAGTGAGAATTTTATTGAAACAAACAACATATTTGCTCTTAGAGGCGAAAACCTCTTCCTATTTCATTGCGTGCGTGAAGACAAGAAACTCAATCGTGTCAAATTACCGTGTACTTCAGGTAAATACAGCTCACTTTGATTTCGTCTCGACGGGCGATAGATTGTTGTCGAAGTCCATTACTCGTCGCTTTTGAGATTCCTGCCTAGTTTATCCAACTGACTTTCCATTATTGAGCTCCATAAGGGTATATTTTGTTTAAGGATCCATAAAACGCCATTCGCGTTACATGACTTTCGACGCCATTGCAGGCTAAGTTAATGATTCTACTGTGTCCACCAGAGAAATCTACGCAGTTCCACTACCCTCTCGATCCTAAGAAAATACGCGTAGAAGGCTGTATGCACAAAGACACCACTTACCAGGGGAGTGACAGGCAAGACTTTTACCGACACGGAAAAAAATACTAAAAAAAGAAAAAACGGAAATCTACCTATTTTCTGACTGGGTTGCCATAGGGCAACCCAGTAATTAAATACAATTAAAGAGAGAATATTTGCAGTGTTTAAGAAATATCCATGGAACGACGGACAAACACCTAATTCTCACATCGTAAAAGGTCACCATTAATCTTCTATACTAAAAAACGAACATTGAAAAAAACATTAAGACAGGAAATGGCATGCTATTGTCCACTTTGAGGTTGCGCGGGAGACAGGGTAGAGAGTCCTTTTGAATTGCCTGGTGGGACTGTTTTGGGGGACGCATTTTCAACATTGCTTGCGCGGAACAAGAACTCAAGTTGCAAGAAAGCGATATACCCGGAGCCGAGCTTCTTAAACCACCAGAATATTGTGCAAAGGCAATTTTAAAACGATCACTCGCTTGCCAAGGCGCAAACTTGTCCTGAAAACGGAAGGCTGTGATCAAAGGGTCAGTGAGATCGTGGTACATACAACGTTTACTTGTAAACAACGTACCGTACTTATTCGGTTACAAGCCCAGCTCGGCTATAAGCCGAGACCCCAAACTTCTTACGGAAAAAATCAACTTGATTGACACGAATTGTAAATGCATAACACCCGGCTATAAGCCGAGACCCATTTTAGGTCTTGATGTGTAATATCGACTATGGAATTTTCGTAATTTAAATACAAATTGACATTGACTGAAAAATTATACTCAAAGCAATCAAATGAACACGAAAGATAAGAAGCAAACAAGCGACGTGACCGTGAGGTGACGAATATTATTAAACAATTACTGACCTTACTGGAAACGTGTCTTCGTACAAGTGAAGCATTTTATAAAAAGGTTATTCGACTGGAAACCTTACAACCTCGCTTTTAAACTTAAAATAGTCGCTGAAGCACAAGCTGCAGAAAATAACTCCGAGATCGCCGGAGAATACGGCATCAGCGAGTCGATGGTTCCGTCGCCGGAGGAAAGATAAGGCAAATCTGTTACACGGGGAGCTTATCGGGGAGCATATCCCGACCTTGATCAGCGACCTTTGGCGTGGTTTTCAGAGCAAAGAATTCAAGGTAAGATTTTCCCTTTAATGCGTACGGTCTTTTTGCTTGGAAAATGTCGCTACAAGAAGAACTCCACTTGCGTTTTTGTCTCAAGTTTGCTATGGTGTCATGTGACAAGCTTGTTTACACGATATGTGTCAATAGATGGTGCAATCTCGTTCCCAGACTCCTGGTTTCTTCGATAGGTAAAACAGGCTTGGGGCGATACCCAAGGAGATGGTGAGGCGTTCGTTCAAGACTTGTGGCACCTCTATAACGCACTCGACGGCACAGAAGACGATGCAGTCTTCAACGAGAATATTCCAGAACAAAAAAAAAGTGAAGACGAGAAAATGGACGACGAATTCGAGACAGACAGCGAGGAAGAAGACGAGCAATAACATCGATCCCGATCACACAACAACACGAACGGCTCCTTTACGAGCCACCAAGTAATAAAAGTCCATATTACACCAACAACAACTTCTCTTTATTTCACAAGTAATTTAGTTCGGCTTGTAAGTGAATACACGTTCATTTGTAACTGTTTTAATTTGCTGAGAAAATTATTTTTATGAAAAACCCTTTCTACGGCTTCAAATTTGCCCAAATTGATTGAAGATTTGTGTAAAAATTGCTCGGCTTATAGCTGAATAAGTAAGTTGTTATCGTACAAAAATATACAAAAGTCTTCTTGCTTTGCGAGTAAATGACTGCATAAACAGTGGCTCGTGCTCAAAACAGTCGCACAATGCAACTCAATAAGACTCTCGACCCTGTCTCTCACGCAACCTCAAAGCGGCCAACATACAAAGCTAACTATGCACTAATTAATTTAATTGATGGTTTTCATGTTGCGTCGTCCGGGCCGCCACATGTTGGTGAACGAAAACAAAAGATCTCTCCTCTCATTAGCATCTTTTGTTCGTTTAACAGTAATTGTACATTACATCATTGCTATCTGTTTCCCTAGGGACTGGTTGCAAACCAGGTACACTAAGTGAAATAACTAAGTATATAAATAGTAAATTATTAAGTTGTTGATGCACCGTGGGTGCAAGAAGAAACCTTTCTTCCATGGTCCGTGAAAACGCTGCGTGAACGGAAAATATTTCCTCTGGTGGCTCTAGCCGAGAATCTCAGATGAACTTGTGATTATATAATAAGCTGAATAATGAACGCATTTTTGACTAGTTCTCACTTATAGTCTATTAGAGGACATGCGCATACCTGGCTCGAACTTTTCAAGTTCTTTTATGCATTTACGACATAAAATTGATGACACGCCAAAGTCCTTGTTGAGGGAGAGTTGAAAACATTGATTCCAACCCTGTGGACTACTCGATGGAGTACATCTCCTTCAATCATCCAAAACTTCAGTCGCCACCTGGGCTGCCGCCACTTTTTCGGGCCCATGTCTCCCTCACAAGTGACTTACCTCGGTTAAAAGAAAAAATTGAAAAGTGTTTTGTTTTCGTGGTGTTTGCAACAATTCGTTTTGCATTCAGTTTTTGTTAAACATGATGACGTTACTGGAGGCTCAAATCAGTTTTAACACTTTTTCATCAAACTGTACTTGATTTGAAAGGATTGAGTGTACCAAACTGTTTCACGTAACGGAAAAATTTTGGTACTATTAAAAGCAACAATACCTGTTTAACAAGATGCACCCATTTATGTGACGCAATAAGTCGCTATGGCTTCAAAAGGGCCATCCAGACACACCCTACACTTTGTCTTTAAATGGTTATATCTCAGAAACGAACTCGGTGACCCCTAATTTTCATTGCTGGAAAGTGATTACCAGGCTAACATAAAACGTTTCGCAAAGTACTGGAACTTTTGAGAGAACTTCATTTTAGCTTAATATCACTTTTCAACAATAAAAAATGAGGGTCACCCCGTTGGTTTTTGAGATATAACTGTTTAAAGTGGTACTACGACCAAACAAAAATTTTTGTTTTTCCTTTGGATTTCAAAACTATGTTGACTAAACACTAACTCACCCAAGTTTTAAGTTCTGATTTTAAAAAGACACCTGTTTATTTAAGCTGGAATTTTCTTATTCATTGGTCCGCCATTACTAACTTTAAAATCTTGAGAGAGCTAGGTGGAGGAGAAAATGACGTCAAATACTCACTAGTTTAAGAATGCAACGCGTGTGTACGCGGCCTAATTAATATGCAGCTCGGGCATTTCGGGCTTTCAGACTTTTCAACCCGTGTTTTGCATATATAATAAATTGCGTTTCCACGCTGAAATTTTAAGCTAGTGAGTAAATGACGTCATTTTCTCTAGATCCAACCCTCTGAGGTCCAATCGGCCAGTTTTGAACGTGAGTAATAGCGGACCATGAAATCCAAAACTTACACTCAAAATAAACAGCCCTTGGATAAAACTCAAAGCTAAAAATTTTGCCAGTTAAGTGTTAAGCGAACACGCTTTCAAAATCTGAAGGAAAAAGGAAATGATTTTTTGAGCATAGTACCACTTTAAAACAGAATGCAAGGTGTTTCTAGATGGCTCTTTTGTTGCCGTGGTGACCTATTACGTCACATTCATGAGTGCATGGGGAGCAGTGATGGCGCAGTGATGGCGTAGTGGTGAGCGCACTCGTCTCCCACCAATGTGGCCCAGGTTCGATTCCCGGACCCCGCGCCAGAAGTGGGTCGAGATTGTGTTGGTTTTCTACTTTGCTACGAGTGTTTTTCTCCGGGTCCTCCGGTTTATCCCCCCAGCAAAACTAGCCGTAAGGTGCCATTACTGAACAAAAAACCTTGTTAACACATGTTTACTTCCGTCAAAACAAACCTAGGCACCGAGGAGACACCGAGCGATCAATGCACAATTTGTCAGTGTGATTTTAAAGTTAAATTTGTAACGGCAGCTTCTCAGCCTGGTAAGACTATATATGTCTCTTCCGAGAATTTGTTCAAACCATCGAAGAGGAAAGATACTTATTTGTTGAGCGGTTGGAATAGATATATAAATTGCCGAAAACAAGCAATTTTCAGAACGTGTAAGCAATCCGTGCTCTCGCAAAAGATGAAATTTAGAAACATAACCGAGTCGTACAGATTTCCATGCGTAGTAAGACCATTGAATGCAAAACTCCACCAAAGCAGACCATGAAACCATTCAAGAGGTTTTAGTTGCGATTTTTAAATTAGCGGCGATTTTAGTGCGACTTGCTGGCTATTTCTTGGTGCAAAATGGTTGACGAAGTGACTCTTACTAAATCTCCTGGAAATTACAGGAAAACCTCCCCGCTAGTTTGATAATCAACAGTACGTTTTTTTTTCAAATCGTCACGAAATCGTAACTGAAATAGCAAATAAATATTTCCTAAAAAATGACATACAAACCATAATTTGTCGTACGCGAAAACGCCCTTCTATCTTTGGCAATAGGTCCTTATAGCCAATTTACAGTGCTCTGATTCTAACCATTTCTGAACATATCATACTCGCCTAAGTAAATGTTTCAATGTTCTTGCTAATCATTTTGTTCCATCATTCCTTTCTTGTCAAGAGAAAATGAGAATTTTTTTCGGTTGCTCTTTGCTGTGAGCTTGATCTTCAACTAGGTTGTTGCAATAATATGCAAATATATTAGTATATAATAGCAATAGTTCATCGACTGGAAGGCAGGCTCCAAAAGATATCTCAAGGACTTGAGTGTTTTCAAATTGCAAAAACAATTGCGACTGTCTCGTTTAGGAATTTTCTTTATTAACGAGCTGAGACCAAAACGTACAATCAGATTTGAGACGTGGTGAGATTTTGATTTGTTCTTCTCTTCATTTTTTTGTTGTTCGACTGATTACATTTGTTCAAAGTTCTCTGACGCTTTCTAAATGTGTTTTTACGTCCTGATTTTGAATTCTTCGACTTCCTTCATAACGACTGGAGAACGGCCAGAACGTCGTATTTCCCAGTAGTTTAAATTATAATTTTATTTCATTGCTGCTGTTTCATTTTTTTTGGTATTATTGATAACTTATCACATGGTTATTACTCTCGTTTTAACTTGGAAACGCATTGGTATCAGGGTATAATTCTTAATCTTCCGATGTTATCTACTAATAGTGATATATTCATAAGAAATAAATATTTGCACACGAAGTCATTTTGGCAGGTTAACGTTTTGTTGATCTGAAGATAAGGAAAGTAGGATAAGTCGGTAGCACCTTATAGTGTTATATCAATTCAGACCAGACCAGAACAGCGGGAACCGTATGCCCTGCTCTTTTCAAATATTGTGTGGTATCCTTAACGTCCCGCAGAGTTTTTATGAACAATGGTTGTGAAACGGGATCTTCGGTTAATAGTCCTGGTCCCCATAGACAGCGTAACCCTTAGAGGTACGTGAAAACAACAATGGGGCAAGTTTGAACACAACCCTAAGTGCATTAATTAGAAAACAATTGGGCAAGTTTGAATGAAACCTTAAAACATATTTTCGTATGGGTTTTGAGCTA
>NC_090892.1:22268550-22278550 GCF_036669925.1 Montipora capricornis | reverse complement strand
AGCAAAGAGTTTAGTTGCTACGTCAATGCCAGCTCACATAGTCTTACTGAGCCATCTGAAAAGAAAAGAACTATTTTCACTCTTCATTGCCTCCAGCGCCATCATGCACGTTTTACTGGAGCAACCGGCAACCGGCTATTAAGGTTGCTGACAATTTAAGAGTTCTTCAATATGTCGGTATAACTTACCCTGCAAAACAGCCGAGAACAGAAATGCGTTGCACACCATTTTTTACAGTGAGGGCCAGTAGAACTCAGTTGGTTTCATTCCGAGTCAGGCTTTGGCAAGCTCGTTCTGTTTGACCTCTTTTTGCATACCACTTGTCACTTGATTGAACTGCGCACTGCTTCCAAGAAAGTCGTCTCACTTCATTGCGCTTTGTTAATCACCTCTTCCAGAACATAAGGAGACATTTGATTGTCCTTCCTGATAACAAAATTGAGGTGTTGTTTGACTTCTTGATCGTCACTTTCATGAAGGCGAACAAAATTAGACATGTGCAATGTGAGCTAAAACTAGCAATTACGTTATTCAAATCAATTATCAAATTCGGCGAACCAATAGTAAATAAAGATAAGCCATAACTTAGTGCTTCAAAACTTCATTAATAATTCACAAGCGAAACAGCCTATCGGGTCCCCGATAAAACGTCACGGGTATGAGCTTCAAATTTACATTAGAATTCTTTATATAAAGCATATTTATACACCCTTTTAATAAGTCTAATATATGCCGTTTTCCGCTAATGACGTCAAACTCATGCTTTTAAAATTTATTCAGAAATGTACAAAAGCTTCAAACAAGAAAAGAAATCGGAAACGTTTTAGGCCTTTGTAAATTACTAAATAAAATTTGAAAGCAAGAGTTCGACGTCATTAGCGGAAAACGGCATTTATTAGACTTATTAAAAAGGTGTATAAGGCATAGCTTGTGTCTCCTGTATGCTAATGTTCTCCTCTCACAATTTGAACCTTTGTTCGGACTCCAGAGGGAAAAGCTTTTTGTGTAATGTACTAAAACCTGAAACGAAACCTCTGGAACGAAACCACTGGAACCGCCGAAACCATGGAAACACCGGAATGAAACCACTGGAACCATCTAAACACGGGAACGAAACCGGAAAAACGATCGAAACAGCCGCAAATTCACTTTCCACAATAAAACATCTCTTCGAAATGCAAATACATTGCATTAATAAAATCTCAACCTCCGATAATGCTAGCTTTCTCATTGGCTCACTGGATCTTTGTTACCAGCCATTATATACCTGCGTTTAACCTTGTATGGAAATGAATGCTCGCTCAGCATAACATTTTTGGCGCCCGGAAGCCACATCACTTTCCTATCTTTTTCTAAAATTAAATAAAATTTAGCAAAACCAAAGGTTGAGAATTTATTAAAACAATTATTCCATTCCCCCTTGTTGGATACGATATAGACCTTATTCATAAATGGCGGTCACATTTATAATTCTTTTGTCCACGTGCAAGTTAGCCTACCTGGCCTCATTTTAGAGCAAGAATTCTTTTCAATTCACTGTATGGTATCGAGGCTTGGTAGGCTAATTTGCACTTCGACAAAGGAATTATAAATTGGCCGCCATTTATGAATACGGTCTATTGGTGATAGCCAAATCGGCACTACACGCCTCGTTGGCTATTTACCATCTCGTCTCCAACGCGGGCTCATGGAATAATTGTTAAAAAATACAATAATTAAAAAAAATGCGTTAACATTCTTTTATGATAACTTTGTCCCCTCGTATTTTTGTTTGTTGTCTTGTTCAGGCTGTTTGCAACGTCGTTTTCACGCCAAACGCTTCAAATTTTCAGGAATCTGACCGCAAATGCAGTGGCGTTTGGTCTCAGTTAATTTGAGTTGTAAAACTAAAAGTAATGAAAAAAATAAAAGAATCTTCTGGTTTCACTCTTTGTATGTGCTTAGGGAATCTGCAAAGATTGTGAATAAAGATCAACTGAAACAGAATACTAGAACAGACAATCCGCTGGGACGTCGAGTCTCAGTGTTGTTATTAGGGAGCTTACCAAACGAGGACGACGACGGCTACGAGGACTACGAGTTCGCGTTATTTATATCACTACGAAACTATTTCATGTCGTTTCGCGTGAAAAATGTGTAGTAACTGTTGAGGAATTAAACTAGTATGAGTGGGTTGGAAGCGTAGAGAGAGAACTAGTACTCAAAATTCATCGTCATGTGCTAACGTCCTCCACAGAAACTTGAATTGGGTCATTTCACGTCGTCATTTAGGAGATGACGGCAAAAAAATGTACCAGAATGTAAAACGCACGTGCAGAGCTTGCAGAGCCATTGTTTTTGCTCACTAAACCTATTGTTTTGTAGCGTCATCGTTGCCGTCGGCGTCGTCGTTTCGTAAGCTCCCTATTGAGTCTGTTTTGATGGTTTTGTTCAAGTTTTTATGGCTGTTTCGTGTGTTCCGGTAGTTTCGTTCGGTGTTTCGATTGTTTCATTACTTTGTTTTGGTGTTTCGATGGTTTCGTTTCGCTGTTTAGGGTTTTAGTACATGCCGTTATTGAAGCCCGCTCAATAAACTCCCAGGTCGTGTTTTATCGGGTGTAGAACAACTCGACGACGCGCCATGGTTTCAGGAAAACACAGGTGAGGGTCTTAGGTCGGCGTTGGACCAGGTCAAACAATCTGCGAGTGATGCAAGGAAGACTAAGTATGTATTGACCATGTATCTTCAGTGATACTGTTTGGCGTTTAAACGACATCAAACATCGTTTGGTTTCTTCTTTTCATCAAGTACATTTAGTCATCCGGAGAAATCCTTGACTATTGCTACGTCATAGCCCCGTTTGCATACACAAAAATAAAAATGGCAGATTTCAATTTAAATTTGCCCATTTTTGAAGCGTTATTGTTGGCTATTTAAACACATTTAGTCCAAATGAGTGGTCAAGTCTGACAATACAGGTTAACAACTTTCGATTCAGAGAAACGTTTTCTATACCCTTTTTTCCCTTTAAAGTTAATTTCTAAAATGTATTAATAATTCAGTAGTTCAGTAGCCAATAAAAGATGGCTAAATTCGTCACGTTCTTTTGTTTTGATACCCAATGAAAACACAGATAAAAACCACACGTTTTTTGGATCAGATATCCATACCACACGTGGTTTTCATCTGTTGTCTCATTGGACATTAAGATTCATGCGTAGTAAGCCAAATCTAAATGCCTTTGAAAGCCACAGATAATTCCATAAAAGGGCCTTGCTGGATACATCTCCTCTTGACTATTCGCATCCTCCTGGAAAAACTTTAGCGTGTTGGCCTCCATAGTTGCCAAATCTGTACACGACTACGCCACCCGGACCAAACTTGTCTATTTATTTGCCATTCGCGAAAATTTTAACGCTTATTTGATTTTGTAAGCTGTTGACTTATATAGGAATACTCTCATCTAACAACTTTGGTTCTTCTTCATAGTAGTTATAATGGAAAACGAAAACGGTTTACGGTATTCACAGCAAAAGACTGTGACATCTTCACTCCCGCATGACTTCCAACAAACAACAATGAATTTCGCATATTTTAATTATATTAATCACATAATCATAGGAAATTAGAGTACTGAAACAATACCCCAAAATTACTAAAGAAGTGTGAATACCTTTAGAAGCCATATTAAAAACGAGTGTGAGTGTTTCATCAGGGGTTCCAAACACCTCGAAACAATAAAAGCACTCCGCCTTCGGCTTCGTGCTTTCATCTGTTTTATATTACATGAAATACATACTCGCTTAACTTCAAGGACATGCGGTACATAGAGGATAGAGGAAGGTAGTACTTTTTCTCATCAGAGTGTAATTTGCTTTCTTAATCAAATTCTAGGTTCAAGTTGTTATTTTCCCTTTGTGATGAAAAGGAGTCTAGGAAAAGGACCACACGTGCATCGATTTTGACTGCCAACAGAGCGGCATCCTCTTCTTCCGAAAGCGAACAGGTAAGAGAAGTAATACCTGTTATACAAGATGGTATTATTTTGAATGAACAGTATCTACATCCCTCCTAACAATCTACTGAAACGTCATCCAAAACAGCGCACCGGTGGCTTGGTTGGTTGAGCATCAGGCTGTCATGCGGGGAGGTCGCGGGTTCGAACCCTGGCCGCATCAACACTCGGGATCTTAAAATAACTGAGGAGAGAAAGTGCTGCCTTTGTAATTTCAATGGTTAGACTTTTTAAGTGTTCTCGGATAAGGAGTATAAACCGTAGGCTCCGTCTCACAAATTCTTTTATGTTCATAAGTTCCCTGTGGGACGTTAAAGAACCACACGCTATTCGAGAAGAACAGGGGATTACGTCCCCGGTGTTACGGATGTCCTGTTCTCTCCAGCAGAAGTGGCCTGCTTGGCAGGGATCTTCTAACAAGGCCCATGTACGATACCCTGCGAGCAGAGTCTCTTTTGATCTTCCTAGATACGTCGGGAAGAGGAAAGAAGACTCTGCCAACCACCTCAACATTTCGTATTAAGCATGCATTAAAAATTCCAATGTTTTTGGTCTCAGTCACGTGCGACCAGTAACCACAAAACGAAAACAAACAGTCGGGATATTTTCGATCACCTGGCAAACACACGACAACCAAGGAATCATTTCATTGGAAACTCAGGAGAGTTCATACTTTTAAATTGCCATTTCCATTTTTACTGAAAAAATTATGGGTTTCTTGCGGACTAGTTACGTAAGAAATACTCATGGGAATTTAGACAGTTAAAAATTGCCACGCTATTGTAAAATATTGATGACGCGTGGCCATTGATCATGCGCAAAAATAAAAATAAAAGAATTTGACTGACTCATCCATTTTCTTGGATGAGCGGCAAATGAAAGAATCGGCAAATGAAAGAATCTCGGGGCGGCCAGAGGCTTCTTTTCTCTTTCCGACTTATCTAGGAAGACCGAGAGAGACTGTACTCACAGGGAAGGTATATGAGGCCACCTAAGCAGAAACAGCCATATGTCAACAAAGGACTTTACCGAGTACTGGAACATGTAGATGTAGATATATTGAACCAAGAAATAACTTTTTTTTTGCTCTGTTCGTAATGCTTCAATAAAATAATAAGAATGAAGTGACATTACAGTAAAAATACTCTAACGAGATCAAATTCCTATCGTCAATACATGTGCTGAGGGCATGTATATATGAATACTCATTGACCAGAACTCTTCCTTTTGTTACAATCACAGGAAGAAGGAGAAACACTGAAACCTCGGAATACGAAACGTAGAAGAAAAGCTAACTCCGCCGTTGATTCAGATAGTGATGACTGAGCTCCAAGTCAAGTGCAATATCGTCATGAAATATACTAAGGACCTAAGACCAGATTTTATGAGGAGATTGCGGCCGAATTTCCCAATTCGACAATAAAAAATTCACCCACCCACCAGCCCTTTTGTGGCGCCCAACCGTACTCTCTAAACGAAAATAAAATAAATTTGAACATAAATGTGTACTCCGGTTCTGTACTAAAATTTAGCCACGTTTTCAAGGTTCCATTTGTAATGGTTTTACCATAGACCTAATCGGCCAACTCAATGTTGTACCCAATTCAAAACGTTTTGTTGCAGGTATTTCCATATCATTTAAATATGAATGCTACATTATCATGCAAATACAGTACACAAATAATCTTGAGATTTGAATTGGGTCCAACATTGAGTTAGCCGATTAGGTCTATTGACTGGGCGAATGATTGGATTAAATGCACTAATTATACTTATTTATGTAATTAGCGAGACCAACCTCAACTTGAACAATTCAGAGCAAAAGTTTTCATTGAAATCAGGCTAAATTCATTAGAAGAAATTCAAAAAGTGATTTAATGGCGCAATTTTGTGGACTAGATCAATTAACCATACTATTCGCTACATTCCCATTCCCATGATGCAATACGTTTTGGGGAATTCTTTGCATAAAAACAGTTCAAGTTATTTACTCGTGGGACTGTATCATGCTTCAGTGAACTGGATATCTATTGTTTTCAGGCAAATAACCCCCCAAAATGAACTGTATTATGACAGTTGTGAAAATAGCGAATTGAACCTTTGCAAAATATAATAAGTATGATGCATTGGTATTAGCTGCTATGTCAGGAAAATGATGTAATATTAACAAAGAAATTAAATACAGAAACTTAAAACACGATGCTTGAATAAAGTTCATATATCCTGATCGTATAATGACATCTTACTGAATTTTGTTACATCGAGAGGCTCTTCCTCAGGAAGCGTTAGTACCGCCTCCTTTCTTCTACCAGTCACCCCTCGTAAGGCTTATGTCAGACAAAAAATACAGAAACGTCCTTCAAAAGTCAAAAAGCTTCCTTTAGAAAAGAAGAGAATTTTGTGAACTTGAAAAGCCCACAGAAAGTAAGGAACGCGAAAGGACACTATTACTACAAACGAAAGTGGTTTAAACTGATACCTTGCAATTGATTGGAGTTTGATCGTCCGGGGATGTTTCGTCACTGATGTTTCGACAACCTGTGAAGTCACTTTCAGAGTCTTCCGAAAATCAGTCATGTCTGTTTATCTTATGATATTTAAGCTGATCAGCCATCAGAAACACAAGATCATTAGTTTGTCAGGTGACGCCAAAAATTATCCTGCGGGCGCCATTAAACTGACTGCCTTCATTCATTACTATACTGAACCGTTGACTTCTATTACGACTGCTTAGCAACACTGACATAGCGGACAAAGAATCGAAACTTTTCTTCAGGACAGCAGTCTAACACTCTTTACGGATTGAAACGCAACAAGTCTTAAGTCTTCAAGGCCGATAACGGCATGGCTCATCTAACAAACAAACCACACTTCTTTTCCTTTGACTGATCAGCTCACTGACCAGAATATTTGATCGAGCAATGGTCCTTATTCGCGCGGCGGCCATATTGGCCACAGACAATATTTCGTACTCCGAGCCTCGATTTGAAATGTTTGGGAACGTGTTTCGGTGGGCAAAAACAAAAGTTTTCAATCCCTCTGGACTGAACATGGCCGCTGTGTGATTAAGGCCTATTGACAGCACACTCTCACTGAAATCGAAAGATTACTCCCACTCGTCACCAACCGCAACGGTCCCTCTCACTAGTACACCCAATCAGATGATCAAATTTTGTACTTAACAATTATTCTACGAGCGAGCGTTGGATTTTAGATAGATAGCAACCGACGCGCGTAGCGCCGTGTTGGTTATAATCAACTCATATCCAACAAGCGTGAGTGGAATAATTATTTTATTAAAAACACCCACATCTTGAATTATGGATAAATCTCCCCTATTTTATTTTGTAAAAGCAACAAAAATTATGCGTACAGTTTCTGATATTTGTAGAGCATGGTATAATTGCTCCTATCCCATGATAGGAAAGCCAATCAAAGCTCGAGAAATGCATTACCCAGTGATCTAGTTTTTAAAAATAAAATTATCCAGCTCTTGAATGAAGTGTTCTTCCTCTCTTTTCTTTTTACATTCACTGGGCTGACGAGTATGGGAAAAGAGACCTCTGCCAGGGTCGAAACTCACTTTGATCCAACCACCGTCCCCAACCTTGGAAGGCATGCCCCATGATATATTTGGTGACTGTGACTTGAGCCTGCTGTGTCCCGCGTATTCCTTTATAGTAATTCCGCTGTTTTTAAGGGAGCCCACACAACATGAAGTATCACATGAGGATTCGGTCGCTAAGTAATCGCCACACATGCTCAACATGGTGAGTCTCGACCCATGGCAGAGGTTTCATTTCCCGTACCCGTCAGCCAAGCGAACGCAAAAGAAAAGAGACCCGCTCTTGTACCGTACCGGCACCTCCATTTAGAGGTCTTATGCTTTTTGGTAACAGAACTGGAAGGAGGATTGTTGAAACTTGAGCAAGGAAATTTCGAAGGTCCAAAACGTAGGTAAAGTGCCGTTGTGTTTCTTGTTGAATGTTGTTGTTTGGCGTGGTCGTCGAAGATATTCAAGTCCCTACTAGGAAAGTGCTTTCTCTCGGTCGTATTTTTGGGCAGGGTGAATGTTGTCCCAGGATTTCAATCATTTGTGCAATATCTCCGACATTTATGAAACGCTGTTTACAAAAAGGTTTCTTTTTTGATTTGAATAATTTCCTGTAGAAACACTAACCTGGCAATGGGGCCGGTCAGCTAGTCAAATGCAATAGATAATAATAAACTAGACGCTCTTTGAGCGTAAACTACCAATGGTATGTGTTACACAAAAACAGAGGGCAATGAGTTGGGTGGTATTGAATGCGCTGAAACTGGATTTTCTCTGGTGTAATACCGCCTGCGGCAATTCGAAAATAAAAATGAAATAAGAGGCTACGGGAAGTCTACACTTTGTTCCAAGGACCTTTAGCCAATTGCCTTTTAAAATTCACAGTATTTCAATGATTTTTTATGTTACAATATCTTGGTCAATATCCAGTTCAATTCCGTAGTCCGACGTCCAAAGTCCAAACCGCGAAGATTATGAGAAGAAGACCGGTGAGATAACTCAGTTATTTTTTTCATGTACAGTAGCAGCAAAATCATTAAAAGGCAGACTTATACAGTAATATGAGGAACGTTTGAATGCGCTTATGGCATAGATAGGTACAGTTTGACTTTAGTAATCTGCAATTTTAAATGTCAGTGTTTACATTATACCGTTCCTTTGACAAGAAAAAAATAGTTAGGCCAGTTTTTGCTACGAGGATAACAGCGACAAAAGCACGAGTTTCTCGCCAATTTTCTATGATAAAACTTGTTCATAAATCAAAATTCTACGTTAACAGCACACACTAGGGCTACTCCTTCGTATCTGGCTAGAGATCTTCTTCTCACTACTTTTTCACATTGAATTCCACGTAAAACTATACTTGACATTGGGGACAAGCGGCAACTATACTAAACAGTGGAGGAAATAATAATAATAATAATAATAATAATAATAATAATAATAATAATAATAATAATAATAATAATAATAATAATAATGATTTAATTCTTATATTGCGCGCTTTCCATGAAATGATTAAGCGCGCATAAGGTGATTTCTATCTATAATAATTAAATACAAGGTGTCTAAATAATAATTATTCTATCACATGACCGGAGGCATGGAGAGCCCATGAGATAGCACAGCGCATGCGTCAAGTCATTCTTTTAAACCCAGTGGTTGTGTCAGATATAGTCCAGATTCCCATATTAGACATAAGAATAACAGGGATGGGATCTCATAGCTGACCGGGTGGGCGTGTGATCTCCTGCCTCCTTGGTCATGTGATAGAATCTCAATCAAACTTCAACTTACAGGTAAGTTTCGTTTAATTTTCCAATTCTATCACATGACCGGAGGCATGGAGAGCCCATGAGACTTCAAAGCTCTGACACAGCCAGCTAAGTATGTCACATTAAACAAAACAAGTCATTGTACACGTGCGTCGCATCAAGCAAGTCGATTTCTATAGAAGTTAAGAAGGAAACAACTAAAAAAAGTAGAATCTAACGTAGTTAGATCACACAAACCTTTAAGAACCAACGTAGTTGGTCCTACATTACAAATACGTAGCCCTAACGAGGTTAGAAGTCGAAAAATGACAGAACTTGAAGGAGCATCTCGCGACGTCTCCAACGAGGCCGGTGAGACGCCAACCATGAACGCTTTGGCCAGCATGGTCCAGTCTGTAGTCCAAGAACCGACGAATGGATCAGCTGGGCGAGCCCGTTAACCTCGAAGACAAGGACCTCGACTACGAAGAGGGCGAACTGGAGCACGGAGATGCTGACAGAGAATCAATTGTTTCTCTCGATGCAAAGGTCAACGAATTGACCAAAGCCCGCGAGGCGGGAAACAAAAAATCAAAGAGCACTAGTGCTCTTCATGATATAGCTCAGGATCTCGATCTGAGTGAGAAAACTGGGAGCGCTGTGGATGAGAAACTGGCTAGTATTGTGAATAGTCTCCT
>NC_090892.1:22261050-22266050 GCF_036669925.1 Montipora capricornis | reverse complement strand
GCTCATATGAAACTGTCCTCCCGATCGATGATCGAACTAGACTGGTGGATTTCTAACATGCGATTTGCTTGCAAAAATATTCAACCCCTTAGAGCAAACATTAAGCTACAAACAGATGCTTCAAACAAAGGGTGCGGGGCAGTGTATGGTGACCAACAAATAGGTGGCAGGTGGAATACCAATGAGGCCATGGATCACATAAACATCTTAGAGCTCAAAGCAGCATTTTTTGCACTAAAATCATTTTGTAGCCAAGCTAATGAAACTCATTGTCAAATCCAACTAGATAATACAACAGCCGTGTCATATATTAACAACATGGGAGGATCAAATCCCCTGTACTAAACAACCTTGCAATTGAGTTGTGGGAGTGGAGTATCCACCGGAATATCTGGGTCTCTGCAGTACACATTGCTGGGAAGTTGAATGTCGATGCAGATTTTAAATCCCGCTCTTTTTCAGACAAGCATGAGTGGATGTTGAACAGGAATGAGTTCACAGAAATTTTAACAGAGTTCCCGGAGCTTAACATGGATTATATTTGCATCTAGACTAAGCACACAACTCACACAATACTGCTCCTGGCAACCAGACCCAGGCAGTGCCTTTGTGGATGCGTTCTCCATTGATTGGAGTAAAGTTAATTTCTATGCATTTCCACCTTTCAGTTTAATCCCACGATGCCTACAGAAAATCCAACAGGACGAAGGGAAAGGCGTATTGATCGTACCAGTGTGGCCCACACAAACATGGATTCCTCTGGTTTTACAAAACTTTGCTAGCTTTTAGAATCTCTGTACGGTGGCCAATTTACATTATCAACTCCGTTGATAAAACCAATAATGTAAATTGGCCACCGTACAGAGATTCTAAAAGCTAGCTTTTAGAATCTCTGTACGGTGGCCAATTTACATTATCAACTCCGTTGATAAAACCAAATTTTTGTATACTACTTCCCCACCGACGCAGCACCACAGTTTCTTTAGAAATTACCCCTTCATTCTCTGGTTTTACAGTTACTCTACAGCCAACCCTGGATCTGCCAACCATCCCCCAAACTACTGCAGCACACATTCCACAACAGACTGCACCCATTACACCAGAAACTCCACTTAATGGTATGTCCGCAATCCGGAACTCTTTCCGACAATGCAACGTTTCTAAAGAAGTCATCGAAGTCCTCATGGCCTCATGGAGGCCGGGCACCAAGAAACAATATTCAGCGTACCTCAATAAATGGCTGGAGTTTTGTAGTAAGAGGACAATTGATTACAGTTCCCCAAAGATAAGCAGGCTGTGGAGTTCTTGATGACATTAGATAGCCAGGGATTGAGTTACTCCAGCATTAATACAGCACGATCAGCATTATCATCTATGCTTAAACTTGATAATTGTGATAACTTTGGAACTCATCCACTGGTCACATTTTTTATGAAAGGTATTAACGAGTTAATCAAACCAAAGCCAAAGTACAATCAAATAAGAGATGTCTCACAAGTCCTGGACTACCTTAAAACATTGTATCCGTTAGAGAAGCTATCCCTGAAGGAACTCACACAAAAAACAGTCATGTTACTTCTGTTAGTAACTGGCCAACGAGGGCAATTCATCCACCTACTATCATTAAATGGAATCCAATTGACATCCCAGACTGCCTATCTGTCACTAGAGGAACACACTAAGACAAGCAGACCCAGCAACATAGCAGCTGCCGTAACGATTACTGAATTCACTCCTGACTGTAGAATATGTCCCCTCATGACACTGAAAGCTTATATGAAGAAGACAGAAACACTACGGAATGGAGAAAACAAACTGTTCATAAGTTTCATAAAACCTAACAAGGCTGTGTCCAGAGACACGATTTCCAGGTGGACAAAGCAGGTTTTAACAAACTCTAGTATAGACACAAAAATTTTTACTTCACACAGTACAAGGCCCATCAAAAAGAAATCCCTCTAGATACCATACTGAACACAATTGGTTGGGAATCCGCAAAAACATTCCAGAAATATTATCATAAACCAGTGCTAGGCCCAAGAGGAGCAACACTAGCAGAAGCAGTTTTGTCTTAGATTCACATATCGTTTTTCCTTATTATGAACAATGTTATTGTTCCTATGTCAAGATGTCATGACACTATACACTCTGCAGCATGAGTGAATTTCTTGATATATTGATATTCTTTATTGATATGATATCCACTATACGAATTAGGTAACAAACTTTTTATTGATTGAATATCAATAGCATTCATATTAAAATATATTTGCAATTGGTACGCAATTGTTTAATGTGACATACTTAGCTGGCTGTGTCAGAGCTTTGAAGTCTCATGGGCTCTCCATGCCTCCGGTCATGTGATAGAATTGGAAAATTAAACGAGACTTACCTGTAAGTTGAAGTTTGATTGAGATTCTATCACATGACCAAGGAGGCAGGAGATCACACGCCCACACGGTCAGCTATGAGATCCCATCCCTGTTATTCTTATGTCTAATATGGGAATCTGGACTATATCTGACACAACCACTGGGTTTAAAAGAATGACTTGACGCATGCGCTGTGCTATCTCATGTGATCTCCTGCCTCCTTGGTCATGTGATAGAATCTCAATCAAACTTCAACTTACAGGTAAGTCTCGTTTAATTTTCCAATTAAAAATACACTATTATAAAATTGAAATGTACAATATATGTTAAGATACTAATAATTATCATGATAAAAATTAATAAAGAGCTTACTTAGAGATGCCTTTTCAGATGGCACGTAAAGATCCCTAGATCTCTAATAGAATGAACCTGTAGTGTCAACTATTAATAATTTACTTAGAGGCTGATTATTTATTTTTTACGTTGTTCGTGGGGCAGTGCATTCTGCAGGCTAAATGCAATGCATTCTGGTTAAACGTAATGCATTTTGGTAAAAGTGGTGAATTAGAGAATTCGTTGAAGCTTACATATTTTTCCTAAATCCAGATTATGTTGCTGCTCGCTCGCTCCGCAGCGATAACTTAAACAGTTGAATGTGGATGCAAACAAGGATTTTGATTTGCTTCTTAAAATCAGTCACTGAAGGCAACACTTTTATGTTATCTTGGAGTGCATTCGAAATAGACGCACCCGTGAAAGCGAAGTTGTTTCTCAACAGAAAGTTGCGAGCAACTGGGAGTGCGCCTTAGGTCCCAGCTGCTCGGTGCACATATCCATCAAGTACTGGGGAGCCAAACTATGAGCAATTTTATACATCAGAATAGCTTTGCAGCTTGCATATTTCGGCTTGTGGTGACCAACCTAACACATCAAAAACCTGGGCAGATGGAACTGGACAAGTTAAAACCGTAACAATGCGAGGCGCTTTTTTTTTCCTAATGTCTGAAGCCATATTCATAAATGACGGTCTATAAATTATTCTTTTGTTCTTGTGCTAAATCAGTAGCCCAACTAACCTCGTTTGCATGAACAAAATACAAAAGAATATGTCGCTTTATAACAAGGCTAGCAGGTAAGGATTGATGCAGTAACGATTAAGGAGTTCTTTAATAAAGCCGTTTTGCCACTGTTTTCGACGTATTTGTATTAATATCTAAAACTCGGCACTGTTAAGTTAACATATACCACCGGGTCTTTTGTTTTACAGAGAGCACTCTGGAATGGGAGTAATTTGAGCAGCAGTGTGTTTGGCACTTGATCCAAGCTGAGGATGTATTGCTGGAGTCCTTTGTCAATATCCTTCCTTTACTCAAACAGAATCAGCCTTCAGAGGCTTTATCTAACTTACTCATTCTTATGAAAAGTGTATCGTAAGGCCTCTTGACTACACATGCCTTTGAACTGTTAATCATAATTTTAAAATTAGACGAGAGGTACTTACCTTGAAGTGTAATTGAAATTCTCTGAAGATACACGGAGCATTATGGGATAACTGTGCATTCCTCTTCAGTACTTGAGGTCAGCGGTCACACTTCAAAGCAACCATTGTCATGCAAATGCACCATATATAAACAGCCTAACGCGTGACACAAATCCATTCTCCTGGAGTGCAGACTGGCTGAGGTCCCCAACACAAAGGGTGGGATAGGCATAAGCCAACACAGAAGGGTGGGAAGCATTATCCCATAATGCTCCGTGTATCTTCAGAGAATTACAATTACACTTCAAGGTAAGTACCTCTCGTCTAATTTTAAAATTCTCTTTCGATACACTCCGCATTATGGGATAACTGTGCGATTTTAAAGAACCGAAGCCAGGGGAAAAAACAAAAATATGTGACATGATAGTGCTTTAATTGTAGACTTGATACAATGGTCTGTACATAAATAAACGTTACTGAATATCTATGATAATACCAATCTGCCTGCTAATGAAGAGGGATTGGTGTTATAGACATTGCGATTATAGAAACGATTAAATGTGCGTTCTGATGACCAGTCTGCCATCTTCATAATTTCAGCTAAAGATGCGCCCCTTTGATACAAAGCAGATGTAGATGCACCCCTTACACTATGTGGTTTGAATAAACTAGTGTCAATGCCTGAATCAGTCATAACAGTCTTAATCCATCTACCTAAAGTAGATGAGGAAACAGGCTAGTGTTGTTTAACCTGAGAAATGAACAACTGAGATACAGTCTGCTCCCCTGACTTGCGCAGGTGTTGCGTACAATGAATATAATGTAACAGTGTCTGTTTAGGGCAGAGACTGAGGTTAGTGGGTAAGGATGGAATGGAAACTTCTAAAGGTTTCTTCCCAGGACGAGAAGTCTTTGTTCTGGAACCTATGACAAATTTGATCTCATCCTCATAAATAGACATATTGTCTAAGTCCAATGAGCACAAAGTCTGTTCTCTCTGGGCCGATACCAAGGAACAAAGTGTCACAGTTCTCAAAGTTAGTGCCTTTAAACTAAGACTTTGGACAGGAGGTTGTGCAGCCAGGTAGGATGTGAGTTGGGAAACATTCCACGTAAACGAATATCTAGGAGATGGAGGCCTTGAAACA
>NC_090892.1:22256050-22258550 GCF_036669925.1 Montipora capricornis | reverse complement strand
TGGTCCTTGCCTGCCTGGCTAACTCAAACCAGAATTCAAGGTTGACCTTCGGTACACACAAGAAATCACCATTTTCGGGCGCTTTGTACTTAGCCTCAATTTCCTTCAGCTTGGAATCCAATGCTTTTTTCGTACAAGCCTCATTTACTCTTAAGGCTAAGACCTCACTCACTTTGGGACCTTTCGCATCCGAGTCATCGAAGATTGATGGCAGGTCCAGCTCTGCTGCTTCAGCAGTTGTATCAGTGCATGAAATGGGTTGTGAGGGGTCGAAAGAGCCAGCATCAGTCACGCTGGCGACACGTGTAGGTTGTGACTCGTCAGCCGTCGCTGCTAAACTTCGTTTGGCCAGGTTAGCAGCTAAAGGTTCAGAAGCTGGCCTTTTCGAAGCCGTTACTTGGGAGATAAGAGACTTCATTGACTCCATAGACGAAAACAGTTCGTGCAACCCCAACTGGCTTTTAAGGTCTTCAATATCAACCTCAAAATCGTCGATGTTGTCATTCGCTTCGAGTTTCTCGCCCGCTTCGGGCATGTTCACATCGCTCGCTTCGAGCGTAGATATATTTGTAGACTCGTTGAGTGCCTTGTCCATTTCGGTAGTTGGAAATAAATCCCCTCTAAATTAGTACCGTAACCGCCGACAAGAAAGCACGAAAAGGAGAATGGATTTGTGTCACGCGTTAGGCTGTTTATATATGGTGCATGACAATGGTTGCTTTGAAGTGTGACCGCTGACCTCAAGTACTGAAGAGGAATGCACAGTTATCCCATAATGCGGAGTGTATCGAAAGAGAATAAGCTTATTATGATTAACATTGTTTAAGGGCCCCTCCAGGGGTTTCGTTAATTGTTTGTTTCATTAATTTAGCTTTTTTGTCGTCTACTAATTAGCACCACTTTGTGTTCTTCTTTTTTGTAATTTATACTTTTTTGACATTTTTCACTTGTAATTATGTAATTTTTAGCGCCTAAATCTTATTTAGGTTTCGTTTTTATTGAAAAGTTGTCATAACTGAAGAAGGTCTTTGACCGAAACGTTTTATTTAATTTTTTAATTTTTAAACTTTCTTTACGTCAGAAGTTGTCCGTCCTCGTTTCCTTTTTAACTTTCTACAGTCATGTTGTGAACTTTGGACTAGGAATCTTGCTGATCCTCCTGACGTGGTGACACCTTATATATACATATATATACTTGATATACTACGCATCAACTCATTATCATGCAACAAAGAAGTTTTTTGTTCAGGGCTAATGATCGAGTACAGAGCTAATTGCGTGATCTGTTGATTGGCGCCTAGTTTGATGTGCAGAGAGATGACAACTACTAGGATTTGGAGTAAATATGCCACCAGCGTGACGGTTTAATAAATGATAAGCATTGAATATACAGAAACTGTAACTTGTTAGACCTCAAACATCAAAGGTGGGGAAAAAACCCGCCTAAACATCATTACGAAATAACCCAAAAAAAACAGCCGGGATGGTGTACCGGGGAAGGCGGAGTGAAAATTGAGTCAAAGACTGACGTTGTTCATGCGTTGCTATCTGAACCAACAATGAATCACAAAGCATTGACTGCATGATTTGAGCCTGCAGGGAATTCTAACTAATTTGGTTTAATCCACCTTACAGCAAAAACGTAAAAACCAACATTGCACGCGACTTTCTACGACTCCTTGACAAACATTTTCCTCCCAGTCCCAAACTTTACAGTATTTTCAACAGACATACCGTATGTATTAGCTACAGTTGCACCGACAACATGAAGTCCTTTTTAGACAAGCACAATAAAACCATTCTGAAAAAACACACCAACAGACTTAACAAAAACGACGAAAAACTCTGCAACTGCCGACAACGCCTGAACTGCCTAACTGACGGAAAATGCTTGACAAGGAGCGTAGTTTATAAAGCTGAAGTCAAATCAACGGACGATAACACTACACAAACATACATAGGAGTAACTGCCAACGACTTTAAGACAAGATACAGAAATAATTTAAAATCCCTACGCAACGAGAAGTTCAAGCAAGAAACGGAGTTATCCAGACACGTCTGGAATCTAAAAAACAGAAAATCGGCAATTTTCGATCAGATGGGCCATCGTCAAGCAACCACCAGCCGGCAGAAACGGAAAAGGAAACTGCACTCTGTGCCTAGAGGAAAAGCTGATGATCATGAAAGGTCGTTCAAAGAACATTCTTAATAGACGCTCCGAAATGTTTAGCAAATGTCGTCATGTAATATAACACCATTGTTTTAGATGTCACCTTTGTTTATATGCGCTTGTAATAAATTTGAACTGCTAGTTGCCTGAAGATCGCCAACCGGCGTGAAACTCAGACTAGCAACAGCTGATCTTTGCCTTGTGTGTTTACTTTATATATATATATATGGCTTAATGACATTCTTGTGGAGTAGCCACAAGATTGAAAAGAAATTGCTCTGATGAAACCTTTCTTGCCAAGAGAACAGCTGAGTACAAAGGGTACCTTCT
>NC_090892.1:22241050-22246050 GCF_036669925.1 Montipora capricornis | reverse complement strand
AAATAACCTGATTACGTTAGGATTACTTGCCGTCCTTGAGGTTCTGTGCCTTAGAGGGTGGAAATTACATCATTGACTTGAATTAAGAACATCAAATGCAGAGTACACACCAGACAATTGCCCAGAATTAGATGTCTGGTAAACGTGAACGAACTTTGCAGATGGTACACGCCCATCCCAACTTAAGTCAAACAAAAGGCAGTTCAAATGGAATGGTGATCTAAACGCACTGAGAGACTTTTGGATATCTGATTTAGAAGAAGGAAAGATAGAGAGTCTGTGAAATGTTGAATCTAAAGGAAGCAGCGAGATTCTTAAATTCGAAACCGTAACGGTCAACTTCTATCCAAGTACGAAAACGCCACAAGTACAAGGCCCATTAAGAGACGAATACTCAAGCAAGCTTATGGATATTAGTAAAAATGGAAGCGCATTTAAAGAACAAGATCAAGTTGCTTCACATGCATCAAAATCTAGCGCAGAAGATACGGAGGTGATGATGGCTGGTTCTGATCCATTGTTAAGTTTAAACTCCGTACTTGACGACCTTCACGAAGAGTTTGAAGCTTTCATGAAAGTTAAACGCGAATTTAACAACAAAATAGAAAGTCGGATTTCGATGAACTCGGTCGCATTAACGTTATTGAGCTGCTGGACTTAGAACACAAATGCAAGAATCTAACAGAGAAAGCCAAACGTTTCTGCGAAAGAAGAATCGAAGAGGTCAGATCAGAAATCGGTGAAGGAGTTACAAAAGCTGGGCAAGCAGTTGCAAGTCTAAACTCGAAACTATCATCCGAACTCAAAATCTTGAAGAACAAGGCATCGTCGACGGAGGACTCGACTAAGCTCTTCTTACACCAACTGGACCACATTAAAACCAAAGTTCGCTCATCTGAGCAATCACTCCTGGAGCACATGCAAGAAACCAGCGCCACATAAACAAGACTAAATAGTCAGGAACCTGCACCACCACTAGAGACGGAAACCTCTGATCCAGAAGAGGTACGTACGAACGCTGTGGTTATATCCAATAGATACGAATCGCTGGCCAAAGAAAACCGTTCGATTGATGAATCAGCGTCTATAGTCAGTCATCCCCCGGTCTGACAATCAGCCAGCAACTGCTGCAAGCTCCACTCCTAAAAGGACACAACCTCAAATCCAACAACATACTGCAGCAGGATCTAGCCGAAATCAGCATAATAAGCATAATTCGAATGGCCCTGTTTTCTTGTTAGGTAATTCGATCTTTAGAGGAATACAACAACAACAAGTTCGTGCGAAGTAGGTATGCAAACAAACAAACTATTACAGGCGGCATGAGAAATGAACCAGTATATTAAGCACATGCAGGACAGAAACGACTATGATCTCATTGTTATACACTCAGGAAAAAACGATGTAGACAAATTGAACACTAACGAGATCACGAGAAACATGGAAAGCTGTATTACGAAGCTAGATGGCCGAATGCTCGGATCGCGTTGTCGGGCCTGACCCAAAGCTACGGGAGGAGAACAGAAACAAGTCAATGGACGAAATCAATTGTTATTATGAAAGCTTATGTGAGAATTTGTATGTGACATTCATTAACAACAAGAGGGTGACAGGTGACATTTATGGCAACATAAATAAACAAGTGTTTTATGATGATGTTTATTTGAATAGCAGAATCGGCACCAGGAAACTAGTTTCAAACATTAAACACCATCTTGGTCTACGTGGCAGAAATGTTGAAAGTATAATATCGGATGAAGAGTTCGACACTGCAATGTGTAAACTGAAAGCGAACAAAGCTCCAGGCATAGACAATATATTAAACGAAGTTTTAAAAGTAGTGAAGAGACATTTGATAACTTTATTTAATCGAATCCTAAGCACCGGTAAATATCCTCTGCTTTGGAGCTTCGGACTGATTCTGCCAGTGCACAAAAAAGATGACCCATCTAAAGCTGAAAATTACCGAGGCATCACTCTATTGTCATCGCTCAGTAAACTATTCACATCCATTCTTAACAACAGATTGTACGACTACGCGACTATACAAGGGAATCCTGAAAGATGAACAAGGTGGCTTTAGGAAAATGCATGGTACAGTTGATAGTATCTTCATTTTGAAAATGCTAATTGAAAAGTATGTAAACTTGAAATCACAAAGACAAAGAAATTTGCTATTTTCTTGTTTTGTCAACTTTAGCAAAGCCTTTGACCGTGTACCCAGAAATACATTATTTCACAAGCTCACAACAGTAGGTATAAAAGGGTACTTTTTAGAAGTACTGATGTCCATGTACTCGAATGACAAGTCAGCAGTCTAAATTGAAAACAAAATAACCCAAACGTTTTTATATCATAACGGTGTGAAGCAAGGATGCATTATGTCACCCACCCTGTTTAATATCTATCTGAGTGACTTACCTGAAATGCTAAACATAGCCTCAACAACTGAAGTCATGCTAAGAGAACGACCCACGAACTGCCTGTTGTATGCAGATGATTTAGTCATTTTTGTTAGATCCGCAAAAGGTTTAGAAAGAATTCTCAACAAGTTGGAATCCTTCTGTGAAAAGGTAGACCTAAACAAGACAAAACCAAACTCATGATATTCAACAACAGTGGCAAATCTCTAAATAACTATTCGTTTAGGTACGGAATGAACAAATTGGAAAACGCAAAGTCCTATCGGTATCTAGGGCTGACATTGAAAAAAGCTAGCCTTTAAGCCCTGTTTAAACTACCGAAGGTGATGGGAAACCACTTCAGCGAGAACATCAAACTCAAAATTAAGCTATAAGATACATTAATATCTCCCGTACGCATGTACGGTAGTGAAATCTGGGTTATTGACTGTAATGGCAAACTCGATACAGACCCAGAAGAACTTGTTCAAAATAAATTTTTAAAATGGCTATTAGGTGTGAATAAATATTGCAACAATAATGCTTGCAGGGTCGAAACAGGCAGGTTTCCACTGAGAATTAAAGCCCAATGCAAGTTCTGGCTTATTTTAGCTAAACACGAAGAGAATAAGTGTTACAAATTTTCTCAAGTGCCTTAAAATGACAAAGTGGATTAAAGATAAAGCTCTTTGGAGTCAAAAAATCAAAACTCGTTATATCATATAGGTTTAGGAAATCTTTCGGAAAAAGCACATTTTTCAGATGTAGGAATTGTAAGCATAATTAGACAAAGATTAGAGGACATCGAATCACAAAGGTGGTTCAGTGAGATGAATAATGACATGAGGAAAGAAACGAATCAAAGCAACAAAATGGGAACCTACCGTAAGTCAAAACAATAGATAATTATGGATGCGAGGATTACCTTCACCAGGTCACCAGCATCCGGCACAGAACCACCATGACAAAACTGCGACTTAGGAATCATAGATTGGCAATAGAAACAGGGAGTTGCATGAGACCATATAAAAAACCGAACGAAAGAATCTGCCCTTTGTGTGAGAAGGAAGTGGAAGACGAAAAACACTTCTTAGTGTCCTGCCCAGTTTACCAAGAAAAAAGGAAATCTCTGTTTGAATGCTTATATAAAGAATTTAAAATCCTGATTGTAAAAATGTCGACAGAAAATATATTTTTTGCTAATATTAACCCCTCCCCCCCCCCCCCCCCCGCAGTAACATTGTTGAGTTACAGAAACTAAGCGCAGAACGTGGTTAACAATGTATATAACACCAAATAAAGTATGCATGTATGTATGCATGTACACCTGGGTGTGGAGAGGTAACTTGAGAGTAAAGTGTCTTTCCCATGAACACAACACAATGTCCCTAGCCAGCACCCGAACCCGGACCACTGGATCCGGAGTGGAGTGCACTTACCATGAGGCCACCGTGCCTCCCCCTGATGCAGGTTAAGAATAACTAAAATTTGTCAGAAAGATTCTTGACGTTGCACGGACATTGGAAAGTCATACATGTATAGACCTAATCGGCTAACTCAATGTTGTACCCAATTCAAACCCTTTGGGAATACGACGTTTTGTTCCAGGTATTTCCATATCATTTAAATATGAATGCTACATTATCATGCAAATACAATACACAAAGAATCATAGACCCGGGAGAATTGAATTGGGTACAACATTGAGTTAGCTGATTAGGGCTATTGGAAGACAAATCAGACGTTTATCTGTTTCCTTACAAAGGATTTTTATTAATTATATGAAGTATCTTCTTGTCTACGATGTCCAATCCCCCCATGATACACTGAAACTTTGAAAGAGGAGGGCCAGGACACTCACAAACTGGCAATTTTATTTGATTTTTTGACTTGTCAATTAGTATTTAATGGACAAATAATGGAACAGAACTTTGAAAGAAAAACGCATATATGATATTTAGGTCATGAGTAGGAGGCCCAGGTTGACAAATCCTGTTTGAGTTTCAGCATAAGGCTGGTTTATCAATAAAATCATCGCGCTCAAAAACTAAAAACTAGAAACTATAAGAACATATATTAAAATGTAAATTAAGTGCACATCTTCGGTATAAAAGAAAAAAGCGTTCAGCTTTGCAACTTATGAGGGATGGCCTGTCCCTAAGGAAGTTGTTGTTTTTTGATATTTTCATACGTCTTTGATTGCAAAGGGTAATTCAATTTGAATAGATTATGCATCATTTGAATGATAGTGGATTGAGGTTGTAGTCGATAAATGTATTTTTCGTGATATTTCTTAGAAGTATTTAATTACAGCGCATTTTGAGCTTGAATGAATTATGTATTACTGAAGTGTTATGGGTTTGAAATTAGAACTAAATCTCAGTTTAACTTGTAAGGCCCCTCCATGCATGTATAAGGAACTAAGATCTGGTTCCCACCCCCACTCCCCATCCTACACTGTAACAAAGGAATAAGTAAGGCCCTCTCAAAACAGCCGTCAATCTGGGACGGAAAAGGGTTTTAAATTTTGCGAGGCCGTATATATCTGTTTTTCATGGTTCTCGTCACACAGATCGCCAAACCATGCAACACAGTAGG
>NC_090892.1:22233550-22236050 GCF_036669925.1 Montipora capricornis | reverse complement strand
TAGAAAAATATCTAGACCTTACAAGTTTTTGTGAAACAGCGAAAATCGAGATTTCTTTACACATTTCGAGACTTTTTTTTCTAATTTATCCACAACTCTCCTTTTTAAATGTTGTGATCCAATCTTAAAAAACCTCGAATTTTACATTTCATAATTACGCGTGATAATCTCTTGGTCAGATTGACGGACCTGAAGATGAATTCAAAACGACAAATTAAAACGGCCTAAAACCTTCTTTCTCCCAGGCGACGCTGATCCGAATACCGCAAATAAAGTTTGTAATTTCCTCACCACAACTTGAGAAAAAAAACACGCGACCCAATACTGAAAATACTTCCTTTCCGTGACCATATTTGTTTTCGCCTGGTGGCTGGAACCAGTTTCACTACTTTTTAAGAGATCTCCTTGTTAGACGGGGTTGTCACAACAACACTGTATCACGAAACTTATTGTGCCATATAATGAGAAATCCTTCTGGGAAAATGTTATTCTAATATTAAGGCAAAGATGTTTTTGACGAAGAGAAACTGAAATCATAAACAAGTGGATGAGTCAGACTGTCCAATATCACTATATTATTATTAGAAATGACGCAAGGTGTGCTCCAAATAGGAATCACGGCAGTTCGGAAACCTTAGCGTTGACAGATCGCAAACACTTGAATCCCCTTTTTTAATCACCTCTGACGTCGAAAACACAGCTAAAAGCATCTTCTTTTAGCTTTTATTTTTCCTGACAGTTCTTTAAAGAAATAAACAGCCCTGGAAAACCTTTTTTTGTTAAAATTAAAATGCACCTTTCGCTCTTGTTCATTACATCCCTTTAACTGATGTAAAAAAAAAAAACGTCTACCTGTTCAGGTTTTCTCAAAGAGTGGAAATCGAGATTTATGTACATTTTTCGAGAATTTATCCTCAACTCTCGTTTTTACATATTGTCATCCAATTTTACATGATCCCGAATTTCAAAGTTAAAATTACTGTACTTACCTTTATTTCGACGCGTGATAATCTCGCCGTGCTCTTGATCGGAATGAAGGACCTGTAGATGAATTCAAAACGGCACGAACGGCATAAGACCTTAGTTGTCCCAGGCTCCGTTAAACTGAATACCGAGACTAAATTTTGCAACTTCCTCAAAACCTCTTGCAAAACAACCTGCCAACAACACGCATGAGAAACACTTCATGCAGTACTGATCTCTCTCTCCTCTAAAATCGTCCTTTCCGTGATCCTCGGATATATGTTTTTGCCTGGTGGCTAAAACCAGCTTTAATGCTTGTAAGAGACCTTCTTGTAAGAAGGTCTCTTACAACGAGACTACATCATTTTCTTTAGATTCTTCAATACGTATTTACTATAACTCTGTTTCTCTAAGAACTTACAGCACTATGACTTCAAAAGAGCCAGTCTTCCAGTCTCGCCGATGTAGACTTTACCGCATTCACAGGGAATCCTGTAAACCACGTCATCTTGTTTAGTCGGCTCGACAGCGTCTTTCGGTCGTAATAGATGTGATCTTAATGTGTCTCCGACTTGAAAACAGCGCGTATGCCTTGTTGCTGCAGTCAGCGGCGAAGTTGTTCGGATAGACCTTTGACATAGGGTAAAACCGCGCGCAGTAGACTTGTACTTTATCGTGGGCTCAGCACTGCTACTCGGTTTCCTGGTCTTGGTGATTCTCTGCAAGAAAGAAAGAAATAGGGTAACCATTACAGATAGAGAGCTACTAGTACAGGTGAAAGAGGAAGTGGGTCGCAAGGTCAGTGCACTGAAGACGAATCTAAAGGGCCAATGTTGGAGAAAGTTATAGCAGTGTCCAACTTTAATTGGACACTGACACTCCTTAAAAGGAGATGACGAAGAAGCTGGGGGAGGACTTGGTTGGGTTAAATATAAAGAAACGCAGTCCAAACAAGGGGATGATATATCCAAGGAAAGTGGAGGCCATGCAAGGATCGGTGATGTCGTCATGGCTGGTGGGTTTGAAAGTGGCAGTGTCGGTGATGAGGTGGTCACTCCTTATCAGATTGCAGGTGATTAACAGTGGAGTGAGTGACAGACGAACTCTGAGGGAAATCACTTACTGTGGGTGCCGGATGTGCAGATCGTTCTCAAGGTGATCAAAAGTAACATGGGACAAACGAGCAGCATAAGTTTCGATGGAGATTCTAGATCTGGCCAGAATCGAAGACCATTGCGCTTAAAGGAGACCCTCTAATCGGAATGGAGAATAAATCCTCAGCAATTTGCACTTTCCTTTTTGCTTAAGACTTAAGACATTTTAGTAAAGTTGAGAATTCTCTCATTGAAGGAAGATCGTGTAATTAAGGCTTTTACTTGAAATGTGTCGATTTTGAAAAACAGGATGCTATGTATGTTTCCTAGAAAAAAGATACACTTTGTTAGATTTACATTTAAGTGGTTAACGGTGTATTCTTGACGAAATCTTGTAATTTAGTAGCTTCAAAATGCTTTTGGAGCGCACGAAAGAGACCTGA
>NC_090892.1:22198550-22221050 GCF_036669925.1 Montipora capricornis | reverse complement strand
TCGCTAATGAACTGAGTAAACTCTCATAGCTGACATGTTATAAAGAGGAAAAACCTGAACTGCCTCCGAGCGAGATCTACAACGCAATAATGAAAGCAAAGCTCTTTTGAATTCTGGTATTTTAAATACATATAGCACTGGATTTATGAAAGAGTTTGCACAAATTAAGAAAGTTAGAGAGTACTCTAAACACTGCTTTGTTTGATGAAAAATTGTAACATGAAGAAGAAAGTTTGCAATTAGAGCTGGCAGCAATAATATTAACGATGCAACTGTTACAATGAACAGTGTCTTGGTCAGTTTTCTTTCTCTACTGATTGCACCATGATGTTGAGGATGAGTTCCACAGTAAAACTTAATAGCGATGGATGTGTAAGAAACAAGGATAATAAAAGGGCAACATAATATGAATGAGGGGTATTCTGGTGCGTCAGCGTGATTCCAAACGATATCAAACTTGAACCTTGACAAATCGATTGCTGTAAATAGGCCAGCTGTAAACCAAACAGCCGCAACAGCTGCTCCAAACATTTTCTTTTTGATAAGGCGATGCTTGAATGGACGAAAAATTGCGTGCATTCGCTCCAAAGAAATGGCAGTAAGGTTTGTTATTGAGACCGCTGGAAAGTAAAACAACAAAGCTCCTGTGATCTCAATTGGATTAGACAGGAAATTAATCGTCCAAATTTTACAATCGTTTCCCAGAGCAAAAATCCAGAGGGTTAAAGTGCATGCAACAAACATGTCTGCCACTGCCAGGCTGATCGTCAGGTACATGCTACGCTTGCAGCGAAGACTTCGCTCTTTCAGGAAAACAATGACTGTAATGGCATTCAGCGTCACTATAGCAACAGCCTCGATGCCAAGTACTGTTAGCAAGGAAATGCACTCGGATGCAGAAAAAGACTCGAAATTTGAACTTCTGTTTTGTAGATCAGAATCATTGGTCATCTAAGCGAAGAAAGAAAAAGACAGTTAGACTGCCATAGGATAAATTTGCATTCACCAATAATTCCATTCTTAAATAACAAAAAAAATGAACTTGAAAATATTTAGTCATTCTGATTGTCTGAAATGTTTACTGTGTTCATGTAAAGTAAGCATTCTGATTGGTCAATGATCAAAGAAATTCAAAGACAATTGGGAATAAATGGGCACATATAAGTTAAAACATTTTGTTTCAAGGATTAGAGCCATATGTGCTCGTGATTACCTCTACAATCAATGTGCCGTTGAATGAAAGTGTGAGTACACTAAAATATAACCTAAACCAGGGTGGTCAGAGTTTTTCTCTGTCCTTGAGTAGGACCATTTCCATTAGTAGGCCTCACGCTCACATTGTTTACATGGGTAGAAAATAGCGCTTCCCATCACCCTCTCATAGTTAATTCCGACAAAGAAAGAGCTTGGCTTTGGGCTTCAGCAGGCGGGCCTACTGAATCACCTGTAAATATTTTAATGAAACAAATATTCTGCAACGGACAAAGCAACAACATTAAAAAATCTCGTTCGACCTTACGAACGAATTTCAACGGTCTCAAACCAAAACAAAATTCTCAATAGTTTTCCCTTAGGCGTCACCCGTGCGCAATGGCATTTCTGTACGCCCTTAACTCTGACTCTCTCTCAGGCCTATTCACACAGTACCCAAGAAAACTCCTTATGACGCCGGTTTGTCATCGTAACAAGACGCCAATTAGGCGTTCACGTTGAATGCACTGATCAAAGCAAGCAACAGGCAGCGGCTGTAAATAAGAATTGTAGTCTGTCACAAAATTCTTTCGAATATTAAACGAATACATAGATTTAGCCAAACCTAAAAGCGGAGCTCCCTAGTTATTTATTCTTATTGCCTGTAGGGTTTGTGAAAATTAAAGGTTTCGAATTGTCGACGTTTTGATGTTTCCGGTTGCTGCTTTAATAATTAAATCCTTTTGTTTGCTTTCCTCCATAGAAAAATTCATTGCCTAACTAGTGAATTCCACGGCAAATTTTACGCTAAAAGCCGATATATATTGCGCGAATCACGAAGCGATGAGTACGACATTGGTTTTTCGAGTGAAATTTACTTTGGAATTCACCAGTTTGGCAATGAATTTTTCTTGAACCGCATGAGTTTTTAAAAGAAAAGAAGCACACCCTCAGTGAGCGAATGGAAACGGAAAAAAGCCATTTCAGAGTTAACTGTCAGTAGCCAGCGAATAGGAATCACTCAAAAATTAGAAGTCATGAAATAAAACTCTGTCAGTTCAAGATCAAAGACGATTTTTACTGATATACTTTATTCCACTTTATCTCTGAAAACGAGATCATTCACATTTTGATGTATTTCATTGAAATACGCCAGCTTGGCTTGGAACAAGAATCGGCAAAGTACGGCAATGCAACCAAGAATGGACAAACTTCAGAACAAGATCCGCTCCAACGCTTGAATAACGTTTAGATGCTTTAAACAAACTTCTGAAAACACAACCTAGTGAGATTTCCCTCTAATTTTACGAGAACTCATTCAACACTGGCTGCAAAGGATCCCTCCAAGTCATTTTCTACCTTTTATAACAAACTGAATAAACTTCTCAATAAGCATGCGCCACTTTGAACTCTATCAAAGCGTAGAAGTTAACAGCTGGCAAAACCTTGGATATCAAAAGGGCTTCACAAAGCTATAGAAATTAAAAACGAGCGTTTTTATTCGGGGGACAGGGAAAGATACAGATATTATAGAAATAAAGTGCTGCTACTTCCTCATATTAGTAAAGGAAATTTTTATCATACATATTTTCAATTAAATATTAGTAACATAAAAACGACCTGGGAAGGTATAAATTTGCTTATAAATAAATAAAAAGATGAAGTCTGATAAAGTTATTACCAGTTTCAAGCGTCTAATAATGATAGTATCACCTCTGATCCAACCGAAATTCCGAATATTCTCAATACTAATAAGCATTTTGCTTCCATTGAGCATACATTAGCATAAAAAATTACACATTCTGAAGAGTTTTCGCAATATTTACCTTGACTATCGTTCTCGGAATCGTTTGCTTTCAATCCAGATTTGCCGGGTGAAATAGAAGTAGAAATAAAGTATCTTCCTCTAAATAAGGCACCAGGTTTGTACTCCTGTCCTGTCAAAATTTTGAAATATGTTGGTCAGCTTCTCCAGTTCTAATCCCCTGGGCCCGGTTGTTCGAAAGCCGATTAACTTAATCCAGGATTAGCGTAAACTTTTGTTTCATGCTTTCAACTTTTTGGTGAACGTTTCCTGTGCTTTTTTTTGTTTTTCAAGATTGACTTCTTCTATTTATCGTTTTACCGAATATCAGCCTTGAACAGCATTTGGGAGTAGAGAATAAAACTCCTTTGTTAATTTTTAACCTGAGATTAGCGTTAATCGGCTTTTGAACAACTGGCCCCTGGCCTCAATCATGAATAAGTCGATTGAGAGTGGCACTTACCCTCCGAAGTTAAAAGTTGCTAAAGTTGCTAAAGTTGTACCAGTTTACAAGAATGAGGATGAATTAGACCCTAATAACTACAGGCCAATCACACTTTTGTCAATATTTAAGCACATCGTTGAGAAACTAATGTACAATTGCTTAAAATCGTTCCTAGATAAACACAAATTATTGTATCATTATCAATATGGCTTTCGGGAAAAATGCTCCACTCAACGTGCTCTTATTGATATAGTCAATAGAATTCAGAAAGCCTTTGACACAGTCAATTACTAAATCTTATTGCAGAAACTAGAACATTATGGATTCCGAGGAGTCCTTAATAACTAGTTTTCATCTTATCTAAACGATCGATATCAAACTACTCAGGTTGGTTCCCATGTTTCTAAGAAAGAGCGCTGCCTATGTGGTGTTCCGCAAGGATCAGTTTTGGGACCATTATTGTTCTTGTTGTACATAAATGATATCTATAACTCTTCTGGCAAATTAAGTTTTTATTTGCTTGCTGATGACAATAACCTACTTTACGCTGATAAGAATTTGAGATCACCCGAAACAGTAGTAAAAGAAGAGTTAAGGAATATAGGCAACTGGCTTATGGCAAACAAGTTATCTCTTAATGTGAAAAAATCTAATTTAGTTATATTCAGACGTTATCAAAAGCGTATTGATTACGAAGCGAACATCAAAATCTTAGTTCTGACTCTCTTTTTAGATACCTTGGTCTTCTTATAATTAATTATTGAGTCAAACTTATCTTGGAAGCAGCATATCACATATATTTCTACCAAAGTCAGCAAATCACTTGGTATCCTTGCAAGACTAAGGCACTTTGTTCCTTTTAACACTTTATTAAACATGTATCAATCTCTTATACAACCTTTTTTTACTTGCCTATGGTATAGCTGTCTGGGGCCAAGCTGCTCGGACAAATTTGGACAAAAATCTTGGTTCTGCAAAAAACTTGCCCTTCGCTTGACTTATTTCAAGCTCGTTAGATTCCATGTCGTACCTTTGTTTAAATTATCGAATGTTCTTTCTCTTAATCTTCTTTATGATTTTAAAACAATCTGCCTTATTATACACGATGTATTCAATAATGTAACGCCTCCAAATATTTCCAACTTATTTGCTTACTCCTCAAAAATACACCATCATCATAATACACGATTTTCCGCGCTTGGCAATTTCTACCTACAGTATTCGAGAACGGACCATTTGAAAAACTCCTTTTCAATTATTGGTGCAAAGATATGGAATAATATTCCCAACAGTGATCGTGCTCTACCTAAATATAAATTTAAGGACATCCTACTGGATATTTTGACACAAGAGAATACTTATGTTAGCGTGCACACTTTAGTTGAAATATTTAGTAAATATTAAATTTAAAAATTTCAGCTTAATTTTAGTTATACATTTGTTTTATTCCACCTACTTTGTAATTTATGAACTCCCTGTCATTTTACTGAATATGTTGATGTTTCGTGTATCTGTTCTCTTTATTGTTGTCTCAAACCCTATTATTGTAATCTTTTACTTTTGCTACGCTCCTCGATTAGCTAGGCTATTTTGTGGGTAAGGATCAAAGGAAAGTGTGCGAAAGGTGAATGTATAATAAACTTAAACTTAAACTTGTACTCATTGCGAATACGTATTTATAACATAAGGGCAAAATTTTCTTGTCACTGTCGAGGCACAACGAAAACCAGTTGGGCAAACGAATTAAAAAAGCACTTGTTCGCTCGCATTTTAGAGTAAAACAAGCAAACAAATCAACATTTTCTTTATGTCGAAAAGAGTACAGATAAGTGTAATTTAATTTCAATTGACAATAAAAATTCGATTTTCATTTCTAAACAAAGGAAGAACCAATCAAACCACCTTCTAAAAATTCTCATCCACTTTAAATGACGCATACGTAAAAATAACAAGCGGTTTAGTGCCCAAGGAAAGAATTTGTGGAGTAACTTCTTCAACTAAGTATGAGCTAAGTATGTTTTGTCGTTGTCGTTCTCTTTCGCTCTCTTTTCGTGTCTGTTCTAGACATAGGTCCTCCAGGCATCATGTAACCTTATTAGGGCTTCTAAAGATATGCCAAAAATCGCAATACAGGGAAAAACTGAGCAGCTCTAAGCAAAATAAAAATAAACACTCAGCTTTAAGTTTATATCCCTCCGATGCTTGACTTGAGTAACTGTGTAGCCACCACCAGAGTGGACCACAGATATCATATGTTAAACTGGATTGAAACCAGCGAAAAATCCAGAAAGGAACATCTTCCAAACCGTTTTCCATGTGAACACGAAAGCGTTGACTGTATAAAAACTATAGGTGATGTAGTACGGCCGTGTAGCCGCGTCGAGCTATGTCTAGGTGAGCTAGCCTGGGTTGACGCTGCAATCAAATCGAAAACCAGTACCTGGTCAGTGGTCAACTTAAAAAAAAATCTGACCTAGGTGAGCTCTAAGCTTGAGCCCGCGATATGATCACGTGATACTAGTCAGCGGATACCTTGATTTGACGGGTGTCATTTGATCAAAACATGGATATCCAATATCAAAGATGTATGCTGTAAACTAGCATGATACTGGTCTCATTGCCATACATGGAAGGGTGGACGTACGGACAGACGGACGGACGGTCGATGACCTCATGGCTATAAAAACAAGATTTCTCGCATCGATGGGTTACCATATTTTCTTGGCAATGGTGCTCCGGGCGCGCGGGCCTTTGGCTCCGCTAATACAGACCTGGAACTTTCGCGTCTCACTCTCCCCTCACAATGTTGTTTGCACGTGAGGTTTGGTTCAAGGCCGTAGTGGTTACTGATATAACAAGTGTTGTATCGGCTCAAACCTTTTTTTCATTTTTACATTTCAGACCAGTTGTAATACAGACGAATCAGTTGAAAAAGGTGTTATTAAATGTACACCTGTTGTGGGAAAAAGGTAAAAGCACAATTAGTAGAACGACTGCAATTGACATCACGGGGTACGAGACTTGAAGTTCTTGAAATTACAGCCAAAAAATGGACTAATTTGATTTGACTACAGTTGATATTTCCATTTGTTAAGGGAAGAGTAAGAAGGTTAGTATAAAGAAGCATTTTAATAGACCAATTTCGATATATTAAAATTCAGTGCTAAACAAAAGGCATCACCTTGAAGCTCTGGGGAGTAAATATAAGGATTTGTATGTGTATGAGTTTATTCTCCAGAGTCTCGAGATGATGCCCTTTGTTTAGGGCTGATTTTAAATAAAAACGATGTTGGTCTCTCAAGGAAGAAAATCTTCAGAATTTCCATTTTTTAATTTGATGCCCAAAAAAGTATTGAAAAAGATAAAATATTTCCAGACATATTGGTAAAATACTTTTTCGCCTGATCTACAGATTCATTTTGATTGACAGGGTATGTAAAATGATCTAATATATGAAATGGATCATATATGAACTGCGGATATGAAATCAAGTGAAGCTATGATCCTCGCTGTTATGAACGCAATTTTTGCAATTGTGTAAAGAAGCCTGAAAAATTCAAATTCAAATTCAAATTAAAAAATTGCGTTCATAACTGCGAGGATCATGGCTTCACTTGAGGATATGTACACTATCGGAGCGGTTATCGCGGGAAACATGAAATAATTGTCTTTGCTGGCAAACGTTTGAGGTATTTGTATATAAAAGCATCACTTTTTGTGGCATTAAATCGTATTTTAAGAAAGTATTAAGCAGTGAAGACCAACAAGCCACCTGAATATCCGAGGTCTGGCGCTAGAAATGGAAAAAAAAAGAGAAAAAAAAAGAAAACAGAACAGAGCAGAAGGATCACAGAAACATGAGTGATACGAAGCAGGGAGGTTAGCGGAATTAAGGCAAAGGATCATTCTATCAGAACTGAACTTCACACTCTCATGAAGCCTATCGGCGAATAAATTATCTCAGCATCTGAAGAAAAGTCATGGAAATTCAAGAGGTGCCAAATGAGGCTCTAGCAGTACACTGCCAGTGAACGAGAATAAACACACTTGTAGCAATAAAGAAAAAAAGTTAGACCAAGGGCATTTCCTATAGTCTTCTTATGACATTATGCAGAAAATACTATGTAAACGATTCAAATAACCAGCCCGCATTCTGATATCACCGTCACCATTATTTTTTTGCACATCCCACATTGCGCTTTTGTTGAAAACTTTTGCGTTGGTCCGCCTCCATTTTTTGTCTCCTGTTTCTGTGTTTGATGAAATCGATGGGCGCGTCCTTTTCTGTTCAGCATGAAGACCGATACGCCCCAAAGACATGCGTCAAAAATCCGAATAGTTACAATGAAGCTGGAGGAACGCTAGAACTTGTGAGAGATCGACATCTGTGACAGTAAAAAAGTGGCGTCTCCGCCAATTATTGGGAAGTGTGTCGGGGCGGAGTTTGTTCGTCTAATACAAAAAAGGCTTTTCTCGTGGCACTGTTTCCTAAACATTATTCTTGCCTTGAAGATAACAATGTAAATATTACAATGCATAGACGCTTTTTTTTAGTGCAATCAAAATTTTGACAATAGATAACAAACGTTACAATTTGTGGATACGAGGAAAATCAAAAGGCTCCCATTTTAAAACGCGGTCTGCCCTTCAGGGGGGATCCCACTTAATGACACGCAAAACGAGTCGCAATTGTATGGGGAGCCCATGTTTCATCTAAGAATTTGAATATGTCGTCATTGATCGTGTAATCATCATAATCTATTATTCTACGTATTTTGTCCGCCACATGGTTATTCCGTTTAATACACATTACTGAAAAATATTCAGTGAGGATTTCTGAAATTGAGGGACCTTGTATCCTTTGGCTACAATTCATAAGAGAATTATCTGTGAACCATGACACAGTTTGTGATTTCAAATCTTCTGCAAAGGCCTCAAGCCACAAGGAGACTGTTTTTAATTTTCTAAAAGTGGAACTTTCTTTACTCTCAGCTTCGGACCGATTCTGATTAAACGTCCGTTTACCTTGATAGCGTCTAAACGTCCGCATCCTACGCCGGATGCGTTAGAATACACCAAGCTAGATGGCCTATCTTTAAACAAATTGGAAGACCATTGCATTTACAAATGATCGCTTCCCAAAAGTCTGATTCAAATACAACGCCTCCACTTGATGACTTACTTTCACATGATAAAACTGCGATGAAGTAGAATTAATTAGTACGTACAGACTTGATATCTCCAAGAGAAGGCTGGAAACTTTCTGTGGTTAGGGAAAATATCTATGTGGAGACAACTACATTTCACATTAAGAAAACATTAAGACTCGAGGCCTAAGAACCTCTTTGGGAACCAAGCTTGAACGTACTCTTGTACAGGTGGTTATTCACATCCCTAAGATCTAAAAATAATCTTTTCTTTTCAGACTTTTGAATGGAGACCCACAGAGGGTTCAACTGACCCCATGGTACAATTCTGTTCTAATAAAGAATGGATAGCATCCTGAACAATTTCACGCTCATCTAACCCTAGGACATTGTTTCAGAGTATTCTCGCAGGAGGCACTGTCAGAAAAAATAAATATCGACAAAATTCGAAAATGTTCAAAACGAAATGAGAAGCATCAATCTCTTGGCATTGCTTGCAAAATGTTCGCAGTCTTTCTTTAACAGAAACGCCACACGGATCATTCTTAATTTTATAATTCCTTCCCAATTCTTCCTGTTCCAGAGGAACACAAGAATATCAAAGCATTAAATCTCTGAAAAGGCGTTGGCGCTCCCGATGCAGAAAAGTATATGTCGCAAAATGTAATAAAAGAACAAACTACACCTGGAACTTCGGCGGCAGATAATCATTGCAACCTCTGTCCATCTGCAATGACCAATTTTCCCGCAAGCAAAGCAGGATTCGAGCGAAGCCTTTTGGACTGCATACTCTCGGGAACTCTGACTAAGAAACGGTTCTCTGGTGGCAATCGTGGGAATAGGAGACGACCGGGCTGTTAAATGAGAAGACTGCTTTGAAAAAACGATACTGGAGGCTCAATGATAATTCCGTTGAAAAGTATTTTCCGTGAATTTTCGTCGGGCGCGCTTCGGCCTGGCAGATCTATTTCTCATCGTCAGAATCGTCAGGCAATTAAGTGCTCCAGATATTCCCGTACAGCCTTCCATCCGAACTGCTACTTATAAGCTAACTAGATACGTTTTTCTCCCTCTTTCTCTAATCTTATACCTTGATCGATTGAAGCGTTAGCTGCATCGATTTTGTTACTTTCTAAATTGTAGCTGACAACATAGCGTTATCAAGCGAATAAATCATTATGCAGTGCATAAGTCATAGCGAAACCAATTGTGTTCTAAAATTGATAGTGATTTATTTGGTGGATAGCGTTATCCACCTTTTTAACAACTGGGGCCTGGTATGTTATTGGAGCTCATAAAATTAATCATAATCGAATCTGATTACTTATCAAAAGGCCTTCTTTCAGAATTGATATGTAGGACAGTTTCTAACTGGACAAATGTACGCATCATTAAGAGCACGCTATTTGTACTTGAATCATTCGTTTCAGTTTTTTTCAGAGCTATTTATTTTAAAAAAAAGAAGAAAAGTTGAGCAGGTTAAGGTATATTTTCTCTAATTTTGTAATTTTGTAGTTAGGATTAATTGATAATAGGACTTCGAGTTGCACAATTCAGGGAGTAATGGAGCGATTTTGAAATTACTCGCCCGATTACTCCCTGAATTGCACTCCACTCAGTCCTATTACAATCATAAATAACAAAATTCTCTTTCAGGGGAGCGTTTCCTTGGTTAAAAGGAGTTGAAACGAGTAACAAACAAATTATTAATTAGCAGAACGTTTTCGGATTATATAGGTGTCGCCCCAACTGGGAAATTCAAACAACAAGTAATCCGGTAAGAGCTTAGTGTTGTGCGTTATAAAAAGACCTGACAATTTGTTCGTCAGTTAGTTTTCGTACGTATTCGATCGAGTTTAAGAAAGTTCAATATTAGACATTTTTCGCATGAGTTATTGTTTTGTTTTGTTTTGTTTGTATATAGCTTCGTTAATTCTTTAGGTCGTCGAGTAGATTTTATGTAAAAAGTAAATTTCTACAAATAAGGGTAATAAGTTAGGAAATCGTCTGAACATCTAGTAGAAGAGCAAGGTTTGTCGTTTCAGCGAGATGTTTGAGGACCATCTCGAAAAGCCGGCAGAAGAATCTGAGGACCGCTTGGAAACGTTTAAAGAAGAAACATGTAACGGGAAAACAAACTTTACTCGAGCCAGACGGAAGCCGTTATGATTAATCGACGATGATCATCCACCAAGACGTGACAAACTGCGAAATAGGTGTGAGAGTCTTCACTCGGATTTGGAGGCGGCTTTACGGGTTATGGAGAACCTTTTGGAGGAATATTCGCGTCAAGGAGATCGATATAATCGAAAAGAAGTTGGAAGAGATGTAACAGCTACAAATCGAGTTCACCGATGCTCAGAAAAGAGCGCAAGAATATTTAGATAAAATGATATCGGAATCACGGACGGAATATGTGTTAAGTAAAGCAGAAAGTGATCGGCGTCAAGAAATTAAATTCTAACCACGCCCAGAGATTCAATAACCATGCGAGTGGAAACTTGGCTTGCACCAGCCACACCCAGATTCAGGAGAGCTTGGAGATCACTATGAGTGGCCACACACTAATTTGGACCGGGGAGATAGGAAACAAATTTCGAAATCGTCTGAACAGGGTGGGGAAAATAAACTTTCCCGACAAAGTCCTGCTAATTGGAGTCACTTCGAAAAAGAGGCGAAAATGAACTGAGAAGAATAAAATTCTGTTCTTCTATTTCACATTGTGACAAAATAGAAGCTGAATCTTAATGACTTCCTCGGCAGCTGCTTGTAGAATGATTCGTCGTTTAATTTAACCCATTACTACATTGCCCATCTTCATGTCAAAACAATCTGGGTGGATTAATTTCATAAAAAAACTAAAGTTTTTAAAACGCCCAGTTTGACGGCACGTGTTATCACGTTAGCAGATTTTTCTCAAAATTTATACATCACAACCTCAATCCAAAACAGTGTGTTTGGTTGATTGAATGACTTCACGGAGCTAAAAAAATGTTCAAAATTGACCTTTAAAATACTTAAAATAACCAGCTGCTCAAATTTTTACAACTACTACTTTTTTTCTAACAAATTTGCATTTAAACAGTGGGAACAGTTTGACTTCTATTTTGATTTTTCTGATGTAACCTTGTTCGATGGCATTTAGATAAAAGACAAATGGTTTAAATTTTCCTAAGAAAGCCCTGTTTATTGGAGTTGCTTCGAAAAATATATACTTAAGTGAATTTAAAAAAGGAAAAATTGAGATTCAAAGAAGTCCTAAAAAACTGTCACACGACACATGATACGTAAATTACCAAGACTATTAGCTCGCTCAGGGAAGAAAAAGTCATTTTCCCCGGAAAAGTTCTGTTTATTGGAGTCGCTTCGAAAAATATGCTTAAGTGAATTGAGAAACAGACTAAGATTTAGGAAGAAAATCAACAAACCTCTTCTGTTCTTCCTTTTCACCTTAAGTTACAAAACAGAAGCTGAGTCTAAATAAATATTCTTTCATGACTTCCTCGACAGCTGCTTAGAGAATGATTCCTCGTTTAATTTAACCCATTACTAAGAAATTTTCCCAACTCCATATCAAAAAAGCGTGGGTGGATTAGTTCGATGCAAACTAAATCAATGAATTAAAGCCGTGACCTATTTTAACGGCACCTGTTATCGTAAGCAGTAAATGTTATGTCATGTTCCGAGTTTCTCTTCATGTGCTTGATCGAAGAAACAGATTTCCCTAAAATCTATACACCAGGCCCCAGTTGTTCAATAGGTAGATAACGCTATCCACTGAATAAATCACTATCCATTGAATGGCACATCGGTTTCGCTATGACTTATCCACTGGATAGTGATTTATTCGGCGGATAGCGCTATCCATCGTTTGAACAACTGTGGCCAGTACTTCATGTCAAAACAATACGTGACTCGATACAGTAAAACATGTTCAAAAGAGACCGGCTTTAAAATACTTAAAATTAGCAGCAGCTTACATGTTTACGACTACTTCTTTTTTTTTTTTTTTTGTAACAAATTTATGTTGAAACTGTGAGGACAGTTTGACTTCAAATTTTAGGAAGGAATTTCGTCTAACTAGTTAACGCTTATGATAAACAGAGCCTGTACCTAGCTATTTCTGCATTTGCACTTCATTCCCTTTGTTATATCTTTTTTGTTTGTGCCCCACGTCTTGTTGACAACGGTTTCGTTTCTTGAGCCATATATTAAGTAGTGAAAAGGAAAACGGTCAATTAAAATGAAAATCAGCTCCTTTCTCCTTTCTTAGCCTCTGAACACTAACACAAATTTTAGTTGAGTGAATTATATGCCATTGCGTTAGAAGATGATTGCAATCCTGCTCAAAAAAAAATTCCCCCAAAAACTAAGATTCCCTACAAGTTTTTATTTATTTATTTTTATTATTATTTTTTTGCTTCTCCGAAATTTGATGTTATTTTCTCCCAAACTAGTTCAATCTTGAAATACGTGTTCTCTGAGATATTTTAACGCAACGGCCACCCCAAATTCATTACTGAGCTCGCTTGAAATTCCGACTGCTTCGAAACTACTGTTGATCACCTTCCTTTTACTTAATATTTAAGAAGTTTTGATAAAGTCGCGCTTTATTTCATATGAAGAAAGAGCATATAAAGTTATTACTCACAATGTGTCGACTTTAAAAAGAGGTACAATTTGTGTGTTTCCAAGAGAAAAGTTACAGGTTGATGGATTACATTTGTGGTTAAAGGTGCATTCTTGACGAAACACGGTATTTTGTAATTTCGTTATATAGTGCTTTCTTAGAGCGCACGAAAAGAGATCTGAACTGTATACTCACCTGAAAAGTTCTCATAACGTGTTCGTTATTACCCTGCGTAGAAATCGTTTTAGTAAATTTTAGAACCTTTACCGAGCTTGACTCTCAAGAGTTGGTTTGACAAAAAAGCAAGCGAACGGGAAGCGGTGATGGGAAGAAGCGAGAAACCTCCTGCAATCAACTCCACAAGATTTTCGATACTCCATATGTATACTCCCGTTCTTCGGCGGACAGGGAAATTATCATTCCTGATTGGCTGAGTAAGTGTCAGAGAAAATCCAACTGTCAGTCAAAGTTTACTGCTCCCTTTCGTAAAAGTGTAAAGACTTGACAAGGAAAGAGCTGACAATCTTTTTTTCAAAAAATCTGGAAACCTTGCGGTAGCTTGGATTTTTGTAAATAAGAGCAGAATGACGTAACACAGCTACTAATTTTGGCGGTCCTTCCAAGGTTCTGGCAAAAGCTTCATAAAGGAGATGATGACCGGCGAAATGTGTTCTTCATTAAGCCTGCCGCATACTAGGCGAAAATAGCGCGCCAGTGTTGCTTCGAGCACTCCTAGCTCTGTTACTGTGTGGCTTACACGAAGAGTGAAAGCCATAACATGCGATCGTCTAGGATATTCATTTGTCACCGAGAACCTCAATGTCACAATTAGGTCAATGCTTTTGAATTTTAGGACAGTAGAGTTACTGAAAGTACCCTGACAAGAAACTAATACATTGATTCAGAGAGAGTGAAGAAGTTTTTCATGAACTTAGTCTCGATAAGATCAAGTATCAACCTTGTTGTCAAGGTCTTTCATCTCCCCATGCACCACATAGGGGGCGAGGGAATAAAGACCCTGGTTCAGGCTTGTCGCGTGTCTTCGTGACAAATTCTCCATGCACCTTGGAAGGGGTTCCCGCTTTTTCGAATATTGTCGCCACTTGTAGCGGTTTGAAGCGTTGGCTGCAGCTTGGGTAGATCAATCGCCATGTTTTTTCACCAGTCTTCAATGTTCAATTTTGGCGAGCAGCAACTGAAATGTAAAGCGCTTGGAAGTAGTTTATTTTGGTAGAGACGTGGTTGCCGTTTTGCTTACTGGATAAAAAAAAAAATTCACCTTTTGCCAGCGATGCTCTTTCGAAAAATTTTCGCTTCTCTGGTGAGCCCAGGAAAGACAAATTCACTCACAACTTGGTTGCCCGTCCCTCAGGTTGTGTTGTTGTTTGTTTTTTTTGCTTTTGTCTTTTTGTTTTGTTTTTGGTCATCTCCCACTTTTTGGGTCGTGTCGTACCTCATTGAATTGGCAATTTCATTAATTTCGTTCATTCTCAAAACAGCGCCAACGACAAAAAGCGAGCGCATGGGTTCAGCTACATTGATGCCGTCGATGATGATGACGCAGCAATTCTCGAAAATTTGTCCAGTATTCAAGAGAGGATAGAAAGTGGATTTACAGAAATGGACTCTGACTTTGAAGTTTCAAAACGGGAGCTCCAACTTGAAATTCTAGTGGTCAGAAAGAAGCTAAGTGAGGCATCAACGTCGCTGGAAGCTTCTTCGGTTCAGGTGAATGCGCTGAAGAAAGAAAAGAACGCTGAAATTCTTGGATGAAGAGCTACAGGCGATGAGGTTAGTATGCTTAAGAGCCGCGCAATCAAACAAGACGATTACTCAAGAAGAGAAAACCTCTGCATTTATAATATTCCTGAGAACCCAGAAGAAACGATTGAACATTGTTTTGCAAAAGTGAAGAAACTGATCAGCGAACTCGGCGTAGACGACATGCAATTCCACGCAATAGATCAAGTTGGGAAGTTTAAGTCTACTGTTTGAGCTACGTCTGTAGACATCAACCAGTTCTGTTGAGACCGAGGCCTCTACACGCTCAGAAAAATTGCTGTCTACTCGTCCACGACCTGTAACAGCAAGATTTCTTTCCCGTTTGGATGCTGAATATGTGTGGGAGAAAAGGAAGAATTTATTGAAAATTCGCTTTTCATCCGTGTATTATGATCTTTCTGCGGAATCCGTAAAGGAATGATGAAACTTTCGTGCAGCATACAGGAAAGCCAAAGGGGCTTATATTGAACGTTGATTATTCTCTGAAGTCAGCAGAGTACAAATAACACCCAAAACGAGTACAAATGTCTCACGGTATTTGTACTCAAGAAGACCAGTTTGACAGGTTATTCACAAACGTATGTCTTACGAAAGCGGTAAAGATGGCTGAAAATGCTAATTTTTCACCCCTGAAGAAAACAATGCCAAATTTTGAGATTTTTGGCGAAAACCAGTCCTAGAAACACGCGATAACCTTCACAACGATTAACGTTCTCTGTTTATTGACGAAAACCGAGACGTAAATACGATAAAAAGAGAAAGACTGACCACGGTGGTGCGAGTCAAGAACCATTGAAGAAATTTCTCCTGAGGAACTTGACAACCTTTTATATCATTTCTCCATAAAAATCAGTTTTTCTTGACTGGAGGTTTAATTAGAAACCGAAAACATCATTGTTAATATCTCCGAGAAAACCTTATAACTAGACGCTCCATGAGCGTACACTGGGTTGCCTATGGTACGAAGGGACTGAATTGGGTGGTATTAAACTGCAGCGTTCCAGGCAATTTTTTTCAAGTCGGGGGTCATTAAAGCCATTTAAGGGATCACCCAGACGTCGTACCAGCAGAGGCCCTTTGGCTCACGTTCATACGACGAAACAAATCCTTTTCTGAGGTTAAAAACCTGGCTACCGGCCTATTAATCATTTGTCAGAAAGAGGAAATTCCTGTCCTCTTAAGAAAAAATAGACACGCATTGCTTACGTGTGGTAGTGAAGTAACACAGCGCTTTATTCCATATTGTCAACCGAGCTGCGTTTGTCTTCCAGGCGATTTAAGTTGTCTTTGCGTAATATGTATAGGTTTAACAGTACACTATATTGTTTTGGTATTGTATATAGTAGTGCCATTGTAGAAGTCTTAGTTAAATAGCCCCCTGAGAAGACATGTGGTTACTAGCGAAGTACTGAACCCAGAAAGATTGAAGAAAATAAAAGGGAATCGAGAAACATTGGCTTCTGGGCTGACATGTTGATCATTTCTAAGATCCCTTACAACTTCTTTCTACCACAAGTTTAAGCGTGCACCCTGAGCATCCGTCAGCTTTGTAATGTAGAAGGTCACTGAAGTTAAGCCCTGTCACATTTTTTTTGCCGATTTTGGGGCTCATTTTGTTGAAACTCAAGCAAGCGTTCAACAGACCTGTTTATTTTCGTGACATTATACCACAAAAATGCTCCCGAATCACATTTTAACCCAGGTATGCAAATTTGTTAAGCTCGAAAAATACACAAAATGATATTAAAGTTCACAAAGGCTGGAGATATCTCAGCAAAATCCTTTTCCAGCGAAAAATTAATTGAAGCAAACAACATATTTACTATTAGAGGCAAAAAACCTTCCTATTTCAATTGGGTGCGTGCAAACAAGAGGTGCGATTAAATACATGCACAGTTTTGACAGTTCACATCAAACCCTTTTCGACTCGGAACCTTGACCGTAAATAATGAAGCACAAAAGCGACAACAACTTTCATTCAAATAACTCTTCACTGTCACATTTCCAAATATTTTACACCTTTGCAGAGTTAAGTACAAAATACCGGTAAATGTAAATTGTCAGACACCTAAGATGCGACTTGAGTAAACACTGTGATGCATTCTTGTAGGCGTTCGATTCCTTCAATGTTAATTTGTTACATCCATAAAAAAATTGCTATTTGATTTTCGTGTTTTATATAATACCAAGTTAGTAAAATATTAGAAAAAAAGCTCACTTGATATCCAAAGGCGAAAAATGAAATTGTTGTCGAAGACCATTACTCGTCGCTTAAAATCCAGATATTTATTTTTCAGCACTGTCTTGCTCATCCAATTGACGATCCATTCTGAGCTCCATTCACGTCAATGACTTATCAGTGAAATTTCCAATTGTTACCGGAAGACTGTGCAGAGTTGAGAACAGGTAAATACAAATAGCGAGACAACTGAGATAACAGATCCACTATATGGATTCCTTCTCTGTCTTTGTTGAACCCATACTGAGTTACCAGAGATCTGTTCATTTGGTTTCAGTGTTGTACAAAAACACCACACTTGGCAAATTTTAGGAAGACAGCTCACTTTGATTACGGCTCAACGGGCGACAGATTGTTGTCGAAGTCCATTAATCGTCCCTTTTAACATTCGACCTCCTGTCTTGTTCAGTATCCAATTCGCTTGCCATTATTGAACTTCATTATTGTATATTTTGTTCAAAGATCCACTAAAACGCCATTCGCGTTACATGACTTTCGACGCCATTGCAGGTTAAGTTAATCGTTTTACTGTGTCCACTTGAGAAATCCACGCAGTTCCACTACCCTCTCGATCCTAAGAAAATACGTGCAGAAGGCTCTATGCACAAAGACACCACTTACCAGGGGAGTGACAGGCAAGACTTTTACCGACACGGAAAAAAAAATAAAAAAAACAAAACGGAAAATCTACCAATTTTCCGACTGGGATTGCCATACGGCAACCCAGTAAAACGACGAAATTAAACACAAATTCCGACTGGGTTTGCCATACTGGCAACCCAGTAATGAAGAATTTTCCGATATTCCATTTCTGTTTTCCTTACATGTAATGCAAGTGTTTGAAATAAAATGCACGGCGCTTTGGTCGACGACTCGAATGACAGGTTTGACAAGGTTTCGTTTCTGACCAATCAACTGTATCCTGATATACGTGCGCGAAAACCTGGACGGTCATTCGCTAAATAGTGACATAAGATAGTTCGTCATGCAAGGAAGCAACTTGTAAGTTAAGCTTGATGTGTCTTCTATTTTCCTAGTGAGTTGAATAATAAATCTCTTACTGGAAAATTTAGTATGTAGTATCTGTAATGATCAGCGGTAGTAATTGTAAGGATATGCGGACTGCGCTCGGTCTGGAAGCTAAGATGGATTAAACTGTTAGTGTTCACTTTGTGTCTGTGTTGTATGTGCTTACATGGACCTAAAATAACGAGAATATAACATGGAGTCAGAAATAAACCACGCACCGTACATTCCGCCATTCTGACCGTGAGATTTTATACCGAATAGGAGCGGCAAATTCAAGAAATCAACGTCGGAGATCGGAGCACATGTCATCTGAGGAAGGCTGAACAGCTGTGAGTCCATTGTTTGCGTAGACCTCCCCATCCCCGTGCTGTGGTCAGACATCTGCCAATTACCACCCCACGCCACAGTGTGGGTTCACTCTAATTGGTGATCAAAAGCGAACTACCATTCAGGCCTACACTACTCCAGAAAAAATTGCTAAGGCATCCTGCACTGTAAAGTCTCACTTAACAAGGCCACAAACTCTAACTGCAGTTAAAGTCTCAAAGCAGCAACCCCCCCCCCCCCCCCAGCCCTGTGATTTTGACACACAACTCAGAGTTAGAACTATCCCTTAGCTGTTTGGCAAAGCAGGAGTTGACTGCAAGCCCCCTCAATTTTGAACGGCCACAATGGCTTTAACACGGGCTACGCCCGTGATCAAGCGAAAACTCCAGCGGCTACCTTTTAGCGAATTCGCGCAGATATATATATATATATATAGTTTATTTGACCTATTTCTTCAATATATACTACGCTCTACTTCCATGTATTGAGCACTGTTTTACGAAAATCAAGTTTCACACTTTATATATATCTATCTATATATATATATCACTGCAGATTATATATACATATACATATACATACACTTCCATATACGTATACACATACATAAGCATATACATAACAAATTAAGTTAACAACAGATAATTATGTGGCTAGGCTAGCCACATAATTATCTATTGTCGAATTCTTACACTTTTTTCAAGAAATTATGTTAAGTTAAGTGAAATTAAAGTTAGCTTTTCTAGGAATAAACGATTGTTTGTGCCTAACAGTGCGTGATACAGGTATTTTGAAGTGCGCTGGGTTTATCTTAAATTATGGCCATGATCCATCGCCTTATCTAGAAAGCGTTTATAAGGATTCGGTTCAGGCCCTAAGATAGTGGTTCCGTTTACGCGCTTTGCTGACAATACTCCGTGAAACACGTGTATTCCACTTGAGATCATTCTGTACATGTGGAATTTAATCAGCTAGCAACTCCCATATGAAGTTGGTGTAGGGCTTTTTAAAAGCAGAAGAAAGATTGTACTCTAATCAAACTGAAAACATTTCTGAAAAGGATACAACGATTACAAAATTTTTTAGCAATAGCAACCGAAGATGGCTTCCCGTTTATTTATGGGCACACAAACTTCACATCATAAAGATGCCGTGGGCAAACAATTATAGTAAATAGAAAAAAAAAAAGGTGGGCTTACAGAAATGCCTTTGTGTTGCTCTTGTATAACATAGAAAATCTGGGTATTCATCCTGCTCTCAACATAATACTTGTCATACTTAGAGTACATACTCCTGTGTGACAAGCAAAAGGTTACAAGACGTACGAGACCCCGCTCATCGAACTGAAATCCACCATGCATGTAAACCCTTAAGTTTATGTCTACTATTGATTAATTTCGCTGACTGAAATGCCCTACAAATCATAAGTTGCGTGTCTGCTGCTGCCAATTCGTGCTCAATGAGAAAATAACACTTACGGTTGTGGTTGTCTGGGTGATTGGACACAAAAAGGAAGCAATTAATTTTAAGAATCTCAAATTGAAGAATTGTTTCGTTTACGGAATGGTAAGGGCAGGAGAAAATATAAAATACTGTAGTGTTGGTCACTCGGTCTGTCATATTTATTTCGCTTCGTCCATTGAAACTCTTGAGAAATAACGATAGAAATGTGGACGCAAATTCTCTGAACGGTGAGAAGCGTGTCAAGGAATATTAACCCGGCATTAAAAGAGAAGAACAGATACTTGTTTATTTGCGCAATGTATCGAAGCATTAAGTCTACAATTTACTACTACGACTCACCAGTGCGAAGTGTCTACATTACTCATGATTAGCTTGAAGAGAGAGAGAGCTTTAGATTTTTCAACAATGTATCACTTTTATCTAACTCAAAATCATTCAGATAGTCAAAACTTCACTTCACATTTTTTACCCATTTCCTTCGCTTCTGTGTTTGTCAGCATTATGATTTGCAATAAGCTTACGTTCACGTGTTCACAAGTTTGTTTTTACATATCGTGTTTTTTTAGATGTTCAATTACAAACTCTGTTTTCATTGGCCACTCTACCTCAGTGTGTAAATAGTTCATCCTGAAGTCAAACAATCGGAAAACAATATAAATTGAAAATCCGTGCAACTCCGCATGTGCGTGCAGTCATGGAGCAAAACGTTAAGTTGTTATTGGTCTGATGCAATCTGTGAAATGTTTCGTGCAAACTTGTTTCGCAATGTTTTGGTGACATTGTAGCAAGACAAGTTGCATGAAACATTTCACAGTGTAACATACCCTGCAACGGCCAAAATCATTGCGAGACAAGTTCCAAGAGCCGCAGCCGAAAGTAGAATTAGGTTCTACTTTTCGTGCAACTTGTCTCGCAACGATTTTCCACTTGTCGCACCACAGTGTCGCCAACATATTACAAGACAAGTTGCAAGAAACATTTCAGTGTATCAGCGCCTTTTAGCATGTCGCGTATGATTGTGAAAAGAATTATATGATGCACGGAACCCTTCAGGGTTCGAGTTCTTTGTTCTACAGGCACATAAGACTGAAAGTCATGTCATAGTTTTATTAGCAAGAACAATGTTGGTGCACTGTGTGTTACTAATTGCGTGCAGCAAAGTATGATTAGGGTGCAAATGCATTGTTAAGTTGAAGGACTTTGCCTTAAGGACAAGATGTTATTAAATTGCTTCTGAAATATTTAATAACGATAGCTCATTCTGGATTCTGGTAAGATTTTGTTCAATTTCTTTTCCTTGTCCATGGCTGTCAGGACAGGGGCTGACAACTCTAACAAACGCTGTTTCGGGACAAAGCCAAAATTGTTCCGGGAATCTGGAGATTTCTCCGGGAATCGGGACACCTGGAAATTTTCCGGGAAACACACGATAATTCCGGGACATTGCAGAAAAAAATCGGGACTTCGAAGGAAATTTTATTTCACGTTTCACGTTTATTTAGTAGTAATAAACGGAAAATCTTAGAATATATGCAAGGTATTCTAAAAATTCCCGGGAATGTATCCGAAAAATTTGGAGGATGATCCAAATTTCCGGGACGACTTATGTTAAGACCTAGTATTGCTCAAACGGCGTTTGTTAGAGTTGTCACCCACCATTGTCAGGGACGTCAAGCGTGTGAGCTCAAGAAAGACCTCGACATCACTTTTAACTGATCATTTTGATCTCCGTCAAACAGCAAAACTACTGCGACAAAACTCGTTTGAGAAAATATGCAAACGCTGAACGGGGCATGAATTGAAAACCACATATAGTAGAATTAAGTGTTTGAGTTGTGTAGAGGCTCTCGAGAATCATGAGATTTTGCCTATGCTAGGCCCGCTTTCCGGAGGAAGGGGCTATAGTTTTAGAACTATAACGGCACTCACACGAATGGGCTTTAATCACGCGGCGGCCATTTTGAGTCCCGAGGGATAACTTTTGTTTTCCCCCACCGAAACTCGTTCCCAAACATTTCAACCCGAGGCTCGGGGTACGAAATCTATTGTCTATGGCCAATATGGCCGCCGAACGAATTAGGCCTGTTGCCTGTTGAATAAATTATCTTTTTCAGTAAAATTAATGCCAAAACTTCGTGCCATGGCGGAGGGAAAGGGTCACTGAAACCCAGGCGCTTACATACTCCCCCTCTTAAAAAAATGTCCTCCTGGACATTGCTCGAGATTCAACTTAGTCTAGCTAAGAAAACTGCATTCAAACAAAACTCTTCCTGTAGGGTGATCAGGCCTACAAAACATCTTGAACCACTTCCTAATGTACAACATATGACTAAACGACAACTTCTGTAGACTGAGCCACAATACAAAATTGTCATGCAACTGACATTGAACAAGCCTCTTTTATACTACAAAGTCAAAGTTCCTTGCTCCTTCAATGTTATT
>NC_090892.1:22166050-22193550 GCF_036669925.1 Montipora capricornis | reverse complement strand
AACTTGAAGAGGGCAAATTCACGGTAGAGGAAGTTTGTTCCAAAGAAGTGGTGCAAAGAATTCCAGAAATATACTTGAAAAGTTCTCTGAAGAATCAATGGACTGCTGTTCTGTAAATTGCATATACGGAGATGGTAGATATACTACGCAGATGCATAAAATCCGAGAGCACGAGAAATTGGAGTCTACAACTCCAATCAGTTTATGACATGCTTCCTTATTTTGCCGCTGCTGGTCACCGACTTTATGCTAAATCGGGCTATATCTACCTACATATGTCGCGTGAGTTTCAGAACACTCACCCAAACATTTACAAGAAATATCAGAATGGATTTCATTTTGTAAGGGGACGTGATCCACCGATTTGCATGAATGAACAAGTTCGGGACAAGTTCCTGTACAGCTACTAAGGAAATCAGTTACAGGCAGCTAAACTCTATCGACATCGATACACTCAGAGCTAATTTAATGGCGTCTGAATTGTGTACCAGCGTTTTCACGGATTTGGATATGATGGTCTCCTACTACAACTCCACACTGTCGTCGTTACTTGATAAATATGCCCCTCTGAGAACTAAGTCTGTTGCTAACAGGAGGCGTGTGCCTTGGTTTGACCACAAAATTAAGGATGCTATTAAGGCTAGGCGGAGAGCTGAGAGGAAATGGCGCTATTCTAAATCTGCACAGGATCTAAGTGTTTTCAAAAAGAAGAAAAACCATGCAATATACTTGATGAACCAAGCTCGCTGTGATTATTACACCAATCATATCCAGCAAAACAGTTCTGATCAGAGAAAACTGTTTAATGTTACAAAGTCCGTGTTGTGTGACACTAACACTGCATCGTTTCCTCGTGTTGACAACGTTCGGCTTGCCAATGATTTTGGAAATTTCTTTGCACAGAAGATTTAGAATATAAACGCGTCTTTAGCTAATTTATCTACATCATCTGTACCATCTCTACCTGCTACTGACATTACATGCCTGAAAGAACGGTTTACCGGTTTCAAGACTCTCTCTCAAGAACAAGTGCGCTTGTTGATTAGTAAAGCAGCGGGCAAATCTTGTCAACTCGACCCCATTCCCACTCCCATCGTTCTCAAGTTGCTGGATGTTCTACTGCCAGTTATCACTAAACTGATTAACCTCTCTTTTGACACCGGTCGATTCGCTGAGGCCTGGAAAGAGGCGCTTGTGTTACCATCTCTCAAGAAGCCTGGTTTGGACTCTGCGTTCAAAAATTTCCGTCCAGTCAGTAACCTCTCTTATATTTCTAAATTGTCGGAGAGGGCTGGGGTTGAGCAGTTTATGGAGCATCTGACTGCCAATGATTTACATTCTCCGCTTCAATCGGCGTATAAACAGCAACACAGCACCGAGACGGCCTTACTTAAAGTTAAGAATGATATTTTGATGTCTATGGACGAGCAACATGTCACCTTGCTTGTATTATTAGATTTAAGTGCAGCTTTTGATACTATACATCATGATAAGCTGATTGATCGTCTTGAGTCTGATTTGGGAATAACTGACAATGCGCTTGCCTGGTTTAAATCGTATCTCTCTGACCGGTTCCATCGTGTTTCTGTAAATGGTAGTCTCTCACATCAGTTTCCCTTAAAACAAGGTGTTCCTCAAGGATCATGTTTGGGTCCCTTGCTTTTCACTATCTACACACGCAAACTGTTCCAGATTGTTGAAAGCCACCTCCCACAAGTTCACTGCTATGCTGATGATACACAGTTCAGTCGATCTGCGGATGCTGATTTTGCCATCAAGTCCATGACTGACTGTATCCGTGACATTAGGAGTTGGATCAGTGATTTCAGATAATCTTATGCTAAACGATGATAAGACAGAATTTTTAATTATAGGTACTAGGCAGCAGCTGGCCAAGGTTAACATCAGTTGCATTAGGGTTGGGTCTACTGATGTTTGTCCTGTAACAGTAGCTAGAAACCTAGGCTCTTGGTTTGATGAGCAGCTCACTATGTCAACTCATATTAGCAAGTTATGCGGTGTTGCCTTTTACCATCTGCATAATATCAAACGCATTCGCAAGTATTTATCTCGAGAATCAACGGAAATGCTTGTCCATGCATTTATTACATCTCGTGTTGATTGTTGTAACAGTCTTCTGTATGTGCTGCCCAACTACCAGCTTAACAAATTGCAGAGAGTTTTGAATGCCTCAGCCAGGCTAGTTTGTAATGCCCCTAGGTTTTGCCACATCTCACCCCTTCTTCGTGGTCTGCATTGGCTTCCTGTTAAAGCCCGGATTCAATTTAAGATACTGCTTATTACATTCAAAGCAATTCACGGCCTTGCTCCTAAATATCCATGCGATTTAATAACATTTAAATCGTCCTCATATAACCTTAGGTCTTCAGGTAGTATTTTACTTTCTATGCCAATTGTTCGATCGAAGACGTTAGGTGATAGAGCTTTTATGGTAGCAGCGCCAAGGCTCTGGAACTCTCTTCCAAAAAAACTCCGTGAGATTTACTAATGTGAACAGTTTTAAGGCTCATATTAAGACTTATCTTTTTAGGACTTTATAATGGTGAGCAATTTTATATTCAATTCTTACTTGCATACATATATATTATTGAGTTTTTATATGCATTATCTTTTGTTAAATTCTTGTAAAGTAATGCAGTTGTAATGCGCAGCTGATCATTCTCATGTTAAGCTGCGCACAATAAGTTCACAAATTATTATTATTATTATTATTCTAATGCGCACCGTTAAGACGAGCGGTGGCTTAACTCGAGATAAAGGATTGTCAGAGACGCAGTGGCTTGTTTTTTGACTTAATCAATGCCACCCTTACTGGTGTTAGGGATTTACCTTGTTAATAGTATTGATTTTGGTTTACGTTACCACAATCAGTACAAATCAGACTGATATTCTCACCTTTAAATTACAGGTATCAAACTAGTGAACAGCATAAGGACTCCACAGAAGCAAGAAAGCTGCGCGATTATAATGACACCCCTGATCTACTTGATTGCCTTTCCCAGAGAGATCCATTTTCCAAGGGTCATGCGCTGCGCTGCATTGGGACAGGTGTCCTTGTTGATGAAGAAGTTAATGTCGATAAGTGCAAGGAAGTGAGAGACAAAGTGTTAAGGTTGGTAAAACTATGCGCCACTACTCATTTCAAGTAAAGCTATGATCCTGGCAGTTTTTTTATGGACGCAATTTTAGCAATTGCTGGGAGAAGTCTGAAAAATACAGGAACTCAACAGGGTTTGAACCCGTGACTTCACGATACCGGTGTGACGCTCTAACCTACCAAGCAAGGAAGTCAATTGCTAAAATTATGTCCATAACTGCGAGGATCATAGTTTTACTTGATTTCATATCCGCAGTTCAGTATATGATTTATTTCATATATCACTTTGTTCACTACTCGTTTCGTAAGAAAGACCAAGTAGTTATTGTAATGCGCTGTTATCAAACAAAAAAGAAGATCACACGAGACACTAAGTAAAAAAAAAACACAGCGTCCAGTTCAACTCCATTTCTTTATATCTAACCCATCATGTCTTGCTGACGTAAAAGCACGCGGTTTGAATGTCACACAAAACGTGACATGAACATTACACTTCTCCTTTCCTTTAACTAGAAATCTAACGTTAACCCGCAAAAGAAAAATGCAATAAAATAACAATAAAAACCCATGCAGAAAAACTATCATTGGTAAGTCCAGTTGGTCACCAACCCGGACCACTCGATACGGAGTCGAGCGCACTAACCATGAGGCCATTGCGCCACCCAAACTCTGAAAGTTAAATTGTTGCAAAATCCACGTTATCTCTATCTTTGCTAATTGGTATTGTAGCCGTACGTGTCAAAATAAATGGAGTTATTGGGCAATTACTCTGAATACCTGAAAGGTACGGTTGACTTTGTTTGGTGCGGCAAAATGGTCAATAGAATTTCCTTGGCTAAAGGCAATTCGCTTGATCCCTTGGAGCAATACATTCCACCGTCCCTCTTTAACGAAACTACGTTTCCAGCTGAAAAAAAATAACAGCCGTGGTGTCGAGTGTCGTTGGAAGGGATTCGTGCCCGCGCGAGTCTTCAAACAGCCTCAATTGTTACAGAGTTTTCTGAAAATCCGGATTTATATCATGCGGTGGGGCAACCAAAGCGATGAGAACTGTGTTGGGGTTTTAGTGTTAAACGTTTAACGACGTTCGCCGTCTACCCTTGAGTGGGCCCATTTTCATTTGTGGGACTAACGCTCACATGGTTCATATGGGTATAAAATAGCACTTCACATCACCCTTTCATAGTTAATTCTGTTGAAATATAAGTACTACACGGCTGACATTTGCATAAACGTAACCCCTTAGCCTACCCCTTGTAATTTCAGTTTTAGTTGTTGATTTAAATTGTTGGTTATTGTTTGCAAGGCTTGTTTGTTTACTGCTCTCAGCTCAGAGGTGTTTGATCACTGTAAACTGTACACACTAATGACGATTAATTTTGTACTCTATGCAGAAGCATAGTTATATCCATATACACTATATTGCTTTCTGGGGTTAAATCTAGAAACGGGCACGTGGGGAGCTCCGCTTTTAGGCTTGGCTAAATCTATATATTAAATATTGATACGCCATATCCCCCGGGGGAGAGAGAGAGAGGGGGGTGGGGGGGGCTACTCCCAGAAAAATTGGGTAGGGGTGTGCGGCCCGCTTCCCAAAAACCCTTACCCTATTTATGACCAAAATCTGCGATTTTCCCTACCCTATTTATGACCTCACCAAAAATTTGATACCCAATTTATGACCTGACCCTTAAATCAATACCCTGGTGCAGACCTGCCTTATAATTATTCCCTAGTTCAGACCAATGTTAAAGGCAATTTTTATCTGCTTTTATTAGGTAGGTTACATGATAAAGAAGTAGCTTCTAAATAAAAAACGAATTCAAGACTAGAGTGCAAAAATGGATACCCTATTTATGACCAAAATGGCGGAAAATTGGCCAAAATCGATAACCTATTTATGACCAAATCGGCTGAAAACCCCTACCCTTTGGGGACGCACATACCTATATAGCCCATATAAGGGAGTACCCCGCAGTACAGGATGGGCAGTGCAATAAATGTTGAATTTGCGCCCAAAGATGTTGTAATCTTTGCTTCGCGGCTCGATCGGTAAACATCCACCACCAGCCACCTCTAATTCGGCGAATAGTTGCTAATTAGCGTGAAATTTACCGTGGAAATTACTAGTTAGGCAATGAATTTTACTATAGAAGAAAGACAAGCGAGTGATTTGATTTAGCAGTAACCGGAAACACCAAAATGCGAACAATTCCAAAACCTCTTCTTTTCACCAACCCTACAGGCAATAAGAATAAATAACCCAGGAGCTCAGCTTTTTGGCTTGGCAAATCTAAATATTATACACGCCAAAAAGATATCAGTATTTTCTTTCCATTGAGAAAAAAAATTAAGACGTTGTTCTGATAAGAGATCATTTCAATCATTCAAGGTCAACTCTGGATTTGAGAAAGGAAAATTTTGTGATACACTTTGGACAGCATGAAAAGTAGTGCAGTTAACAACAATCCCTGCCCAGCGCTATGAGTAAAGGAGTGCTTCCCCAGTCCCCCTAGGAAAGGTTTCGAATCAATATTTTCATTGAATTGAGGGACTTGATTCCCCACCAACTCTTTTTCACACTTTCTAGCCCTCCTTCCTTCAAATAATGGAGTTTGCAAAATGACGGGATTTTGACCTTTCGAATGACACAGTCTGAAATGGACTTGAAAACTAGTAAAAATGTTATAGATTCTACATGATCAAAACAGCCTCTGCGTGGTATTTTACATGTAGGAGAGGCTATGCCCTGAATTCTCACTAACCACTTATGTCCAGGACAACTGGTAATGAGTTTCATAAACATATCTGATATCAGAGTGTCCCATCAAGTCTACGCGTGCCTTACATATTCACAAGAATGTAGTCAATCTCGACCCCAGAGCTCTTCTCTTGACTGAGGGAGAGAAGAGCTCTGGGGAACCCTGAACCAAAGTGTCTTCTCATTGGTTTTCGTGAACAATCAAAATCGTCTCTAATTGGTGCATTCATGTTAGCACGAGGAGTGAGCAGGCGCCGTAAGATTCAAATAGCCAATTTTTGGCTATGAGAACCCTACTGCGCATGTTCTCCTACATAGAGTTTCCCAGAGCCTTGGGTCGATCCGAGGCTCTGGTGACGAGAATGGAATGTAGTTAACTGTTGTGTCCAACCCTACAAATTTGTTACATAGTCTGTTATGAAAACCCAAACTGAAAAAAACATGAACACTACTGTTAACTACATCATTGTTTTATTGCCTTCCACCTTTATACTAAGTTCAATGATCGCCAGCTGATTGGTTATGATTTCAGTGTGATATGTTTTGATGTTCGTTTAGATCCTGTTTCTTGGACGCTACTATTATCGCAAAATTGTTACATAATATAGTTCAGATTACAAGCTTACTTTAGACACACTAACTAAAAGTCCATTTTAGGTTAGTTTGTACTACGAGACCGCGCTCTCTGCTACTGGGATTTCGGTATCTTTGCTATGCCAAGTATTATTGTTATTTCAGGTAGCATAGAAGCTTGACCAAATTAATTAAGTTACTTTCATTGTCTTATGCACAATTTGCTTTATGGTATCCTTCTATTACTGGTTATATAAATGTAGGCATAACTAAGTTCTTTCATTGTTAGTGCGCGCATCCTTAGTCGATTACATAAGCTTCGTTTTGTTTTTTTCTGTAGTTTGAACCACAATTGCAAGCACAACCAATGCTAAATAATTGCTATTAAAATTGATATTACAACTATTTGATATCGCTACCTGGTAATCTAGAAGGATTTGGTGTTCTCCAAACACTGGTAACCAGCTAATGTAAAGTTGTTGCGCATGGGAATTGTGCGTTCGTTTTTGTCCTCCGATTTTGTTTGGGTTGCTATGCTCCGCCAACCTGTGACCATCTAAAAGCCCAAGGATGTACTCTAATTTGTTTATTAGGTGCACATTCACATACATACAATACATACAATACAATAATACTTAATTGACCGCTCCCCATAGAGGCTTTTCAGGGTCAATGAAACAATAAACGAAACAACAACAACAACAACAACTATTAAGAATCCCAACTGGCCGGATGCAAACCAGTTGGCTATTTACAAGTGCAGCTGGGAAGTTGAACCAGGGACTACTAGGAACAAATTCATTGAAACAACAACAACAACAACAACTATTAAGAATCCCAACTGGCCGGATGCAAACCAGTTGGCTATTTACAAGTGCAGCTGGGAAGTTGAACCAGGGACTACTAGGAACAAATTCATTGAGTGGTCAGAGCGGGTCTTGAACCCGGGATCTCCGGATCTCAAGGCAAGCGCCCTAACCACTGGGCCACACTGCCTCCTACATGAATGTAGTACTTGTTACCAAAGTATTTTTGCCACTCCAGAGTATCTTATCAAACCGAACAACGTAATATATGAGCCACATACCAGGGATAAAGTGCAGACTGCAGAAACAACCCAAACTCTGTACTTTTACTAACTTGAGGCCTAATTTGATCCAAAACGATGTTGAGGCTTAGGTTTTGCTTTCATAAAAGGGTTTGTTTTTTTTTTCCACAGTCTGCATTTTACACTGACCTCTTGGCAAACAATAATAATTTTTGGAAGTATGAGGTCTATTCAGGAGGATAAGATCTTTTTTCTGACAAAATTTTGATTGCCTTGACCTTGTACTCTGAATGAATTAACTTTTGGGTATGAAAGATGTTGATAATTGTGAGTTGTGATGATCCTGTTAATTACAACATTTAATAATTAAATTGAGTGGAAGCCATCATTAAGCTATGACAACTAGCTGTGGCTCTAATATATTAATATGTAAAGAAATTCCAAACTGTTGAACAAAAAAATACATTAATGAACTAACAATTTCCATTCGTGAGGTTTATTGCAATGTACAAGATACATGTAATTCTATGTAGAAGCTCTCAATGTTCCAAGAGGGTGGGAATGGACCTTGTACAGATCAGGGTATTGTTTGAATTCTTTCCTCAGAAGATTTTGAAATACAAAGTAAGATTTGAAAATCATGTATCTGTGATGGGTCCATCCCCTTTGGCTTAAATTCAATCTTTTATCCACTTATGTACATTGTACTAGATCAGAAATAAATTTTCAAATAATATTACAATAGTTGAATATTAAAGAATTTAAAAAAGCTTTTTCACTATTTAGCAAGCAGTTTGCAAACAAACAAGTCTTATTTGATCCCAGCCCAGTGCTTTCTTGCCTATAAGCAAACTATCCATTTTGGGGATTGTATTTGATCAGGAATTTTGGTAGTTTCACTTGCTAACAATAAAATCATGCCATAATTCTGATTGACGTGGAATCCCTGAAATGGAGAACTTGCTCATTGACTTTATAATGATTACTGGTAAAATTATTCTCTGTATTTCTATTCTCTTTTTAAATTTTTCCCTTTGAAAATTAAAAAAAAAAAAACAACAACATTAAGAAGAAATGAATTCATTGACACTATTTATACAGGCCTAAGATTCTGGAGGCACTGGTGAAGGGGTTTGACCAGGGGTGGCTGATGTTGGTCGCACCTTGGGTTTAGGTGCTCTACTTAATATGGCTGAAATCTCCGTCCTTTCATCATAACTCTTCCAGAGTTCATACAGTTGCAAAATCTCTTGTGTTATTTCCAGGATCTTGTCCATATCAACAGACAATTCAGCAAACCATTGTTTGCAGTCTTTCTGTTGAATAACACAAGCCATGTAAATTGCAGCCAAAGCAATCTGATAGGGAGGATAAATGAGAGAGACATCAGTGCGCAGACTGTCATTTAAGATGCGCCAGGCAATCGGCAGGATAGCATCTTCCATTCCAAGGTCAGCAACATACTGTGTCAGAGGTCGGTAAGGGTGGTATACAATTAAGCAACAATCCATCATTTCCAGTAAGAAGAACTCACATTCAAGAACCTGTATTTAGAGAATGAATGAGAGATTAGCCATTTTGATGGAATCAATCTAAATAATGAATAATGCCTGCTAGGGTATAATACTGTTGACAATGGACTATCTGAACCTGTTTGGTAAACTAAAATGGAAAAAAAACACTGATGGAAGACAGAAAGAAGTGCATTTGTTTATATGCAAACCAGGCTCAGAGAAGGAACCATGATCATGTTGTTGAATTGGTGTGAATTTAATAATGTAAGCTGCCATCGTATTTTACTGTCGGTCAGTAATCATTTTGCCTCTAATAATCTGACCCAGATGTTTTCTTAATTTGAACATACCATGAAATTGATGCGCACGCAGTACTGGGATTCTTTTAGGGTTTTTATTAACCAGAAAACTTTCACCTGAAACTGTCAAGTGAATTCTCTTGATCTAACCAAGGGAATTCTTCAATGGATAAGATCAATATTACACAACAGCAAAGGTTTCATTAAGATTTTGCTCAGGAAATCAGTGTTTGGCAGCTGGGAATTTTTAATGTCTTTGATACAATAAAGTAAGCAGAAAAGATGAAAACACCCGGGCAAAGTCGTAGCAAAAGTGTGTGCACAGGCAGTCAATTTGCCCGGTGCCCGGCCCCTCATGAACCCACTGCAACACAAAACTAGTTACATGTACTTCACCCCAAGTCACATGATCATTGCAAATGCTTAAAGGGACCCCAAATAACTGCCAGGAATGAACCCAATTAATTTTCGTGAATGATAGCTATCGAGATCGTAGTCTCAAGTCTGTGGAGGCCTTGAGAAAGGAAGGAGAGATGACATGAAAAAAGGGGAAAGGGAAAAGGGAAGGGAAATGAAAACTATTACCAGTTTGGGGGAGTTTCTGCGTCTGAAATGGCCGGCAAAAGGTGCCAAGTGACCTTGAAAAAGAATACTATAATTCTACTGAATTAAGAAACAAATATGCTTGCATAAGTCAGGAAAGAATCTTACTTGAGTCATTCGGTAAGGAAATTGATCTCCAGGAAAAGCGAAGTTGAATTTGTTCTTTACAACAGCATTACAGGCGGCGGTAAAGCGGCTGTGGGACATCACACCACACTCCTCCGTTTTATGTGCCAAATACATACAAGTGGGAGCCATTAGCAGCGGATCTATACTCTTCAGAGAATTCCTGGCGTAGAATCTTTTGTAATACAAAGTAGCGGTGGCGATAACTTGCTGTCGAAGCTTCAAATGTTCGCCTAATGCTTGGATGAAGTTAATAAAAAAGATGTGGACCTTCTTGTAGTCGCCTTCTCTTAAGTAATGGTAGTCCTTCTGCCTTTCTAATTCAATCTCTTCGCGATCCAGGAGCCATTGATTGCAGTGCGAAGAAAGCCAAAAGTTCGCCGCCATTTTGAGTGAAGATGTAATCTCGTTTCCAGATCCCCCATATCTCGAGAGAGATTCCGGAAGCGGAAACGGCACAGTGGTGCTTGTCAATTAGCCAAACTTTACCGATGAATATCCTTTCCTCACTACTCGAGAACGGGAAAACAGCGGAAAATGCCAATCACAAGGAAAGATTTCTTAGGGATTGATTAAATGAAGACAAGGAGGCAGATTTTTTAACTGCTAATTTTTTTCAATCTAGGACCAGTTGCTCGAAGCCTGGTTAGCTCTAACCGTTGGTAAAGAGGTATCAAAACCTATAGGTTTCCACGACATTTAACGCTGGTTAGTGCTAACCATGCTTCGAGCAACCCGGGGCTAGGGCCCATTTCTCGAAAGTCCCGAAAAATTTTTGGGCCCGAAAAGCCATCCGTGAAATTGCAAAGCGCTTGTTTTGGAAAGCCGAATCGGATCTTTTAACATGCTTTCAAGGTACCAAAAAGAAAATTAAATGTGAAGTTTGACGAATTAAATGCTCTCCGTTCTTGAGTTACAAAAGGAATTGTGACACCCGAAAATGGCCCGTAAAAGTTTCGGGACTTTCGAGAAACGGGCCCCTGGATGTTCAACCACAGGTATCCCAAGCTCCTTTGGGAGCTGCCAACTAGCGTAAAATGCTTTGCATGGGAATGTGACGATCGTATATAACAGTTCAAAATACGGGGCCGAGAAATTTAATAAAAACGACTTACACGAGCTCCATTGTGTGCTTCTTGTGTTTCCGTGGCGTCTTGGGCCATTTCCTGGCGATTCTAGCTAATATTAGATTCTGCATCCTGTATCCAGTATATATACCTTCAATTGAATGTTTGAATTGCTGAACTGAATGACTTGTTTGAATAATTTGGGTAATTGCGAAAGTGTAAAATTCAGACTGCAGGGGTAAAATGCAGACTGGGGTTATAACATAACTGTTGAAAAAGGCCAAACCCTTTAGCAGTGCTAACAGTTAAACCTAAATATTGTTTTATGCCTAATTAGGACTAATGTTAGGATTCCTAAAGGGTTTGGGCTTTTTCAACAGTTACGTTATAACCTTAGTCTGCATTTTACCCCTGGTCTGCTGTCTGCATTTTACACTGGCCGGTTTGACTGAATTGCTAAATTGAGGGAACAAGTGCCGAATTGGATGCTTGAATTTTGACTCTAAAAACGTGCCTTACTCTTTTTGATTAATTGACAATGTTTAATAAGAGCATTTTTGAAGAGATTTTCTTTTCTTATGATATCTTGAAGACACTCCGAAAGAAAACCGAATGCTCTTAACCGGAGCACCTTTGATCTCTCGATTACCAGTTCGGGTGCTCCAGCCTCAGCCAGCTGGGGGAGACATATCAAAGAAGTTCAGAGGAAATTTGGCCACTTTTGGATCGCCATAGCTCCTTTATCAAGAGGAGTGGAGGAGAGAAGTCCTTAGTATGAAAATCATTAAGTTCAGTTTATATGAAAACTAGAACTCAAAGTCGTTTTGAAACCGAGATGAAGCTTTCTTGGAAATGGCCTATTCATTTGTCTTGCTATACTGCAGAACTCAGGACTTAAGTTGAAGACGTCGAAATAAAGTTTACTTGGTAAACCTCGTTTTTTGTTAATTTAAATATAATAACTGCTTATAATTGCTGAAAGTTGTGAACTGTGTATGTAAGAAGCGATGAATGTATTTGTCGAATATTCTAATGAACAACCCCTCCCCCAATCAATGCAAAATATCGTGTCCTTTTCTGTTGTTTATTAATTAAATAATTAAATAATATGGTAGCGATTTTCCATATTTTTATATATTTTAAGTTAAAACTTTAATGTTGATTAATGTTCGATGACAATGATGAACGTTTGTCACATGTCTTTAACAGTGTGACCTTTGTTAAAGAGAAAGCGAATGTCCTGGCAAACCTAGCGCTCCGTCAATGAGGCTATAATTGCATAAACTTATGAAATGTTAATGTAAAATGAATCGCGTCTCATTTATGTTCAATCTTTCGTTTTTTGATACTTTACACGGCAAATAGCTGGAATTTTCTTTAAAAACCTGTTTAAGTAAAAAAATGTGAAAGAATAAAGAACTTTGCCGTTTTGTAACGAAATTTCAGTTTTAAGAAAGAAAATATTTAATTTCTTGTTTTTTTAAATAATATCTTTTAAAACGTGGCGTATTAATTTACACGGCCTACTCTACAAATGCATATTTCATCGCACGGACTTGTATTGGAGTTCTTGGAAGGTAATCTTCGTCAACTGGTCGAATCACAGCTTTTGCGCGGTTCTTTTTTACACTAAAAACAAAGGAGAAAAGAACATACAACTTGAGCAAGGATCAGCGTAACAAAACAGACGCACTGAATCCTGGTGAAGGACCTAATCAGCAATATAGATGTTATAAAAAGCTAAAAAAAAAGCAAGGCTGATATAGCGAAGGAATATATCATTGCGTTCGAGCACAGGGGGCGCACACAAGCTGTTTGTGTAGCCGATTGTTATTATACAGTAAATGTACTAGATTGACCGTTTGCCTCACCTATAGCGATATATCGATAACTATGTATATAATTCAATGATAAATAAACGTTGAATTACCTTACCTGTTGTATATAGTCGTCCTGTTGCCTCAAAAGTGGCTTTTTGAGCGATTTTGAGTTCGCCGTTGACTGTTACTTCTATAATAGTAACAGTCAACGGCGAATTCCAAATCATTCAAAATCGCTTAAAAAACCACTTTTGAGGCAAAAGGACGACTATATACCAACGTAATTCAACGTTTATTTATCATCGAATTAGATACATAGTTAGCGATATATCGCTATAGGTGAGGCAAACGGTAAATCTAGTACATTTACTATAAAATAACAATCGGCTACACAAACAGCTTGTGTGGGCTCCCTGTGGTTCAAGCGGAACGCATTCTAATTGTGTGAGTTCCGCAGGATGACCCTCGGGTACAGATTTCATGTGATAGTGTTACGACTTGCCCAAGAGAAGTCAAGTCCTGTTAGATGGGGTTACCACCTGGGTGGGTGACCGTTCGGCAATATCCCGTGCTTTACACGCTGGGCAGATGCGCTGTTTAGCTATCCAGCAAGAAAGGCTACTGATATCCCACAAAACTGACATTGCATAGACCGTATTCATAAATGGCGGTCAAGAAATTAGTCTTTTGTCTTTGTGCTAGTCATCCTATTAGCCTCACTTTGGAACAAAAATTCTTTTGAATTTTGCTCGTGTTTACGAGGCTAGTTACGATGATTAGCATAAAGACAAAAGAATAATTACTTAGCCGCCATTTATGAATACGGTCTATTATATAACGCATGTATTCCTGACCATAATTGTTTACTGAACAAATACTAGAAAGGGTACAAAAAAAATTCTCCCCAAAACATACAACTACTTTCAAATGCCTCGTCGGTGACAAAACAGGAATCGAATCATTAATTACTGCTAGCTATAGTATAAAGACAGTATTTCGAAATGCACTGCCTTTCTTTATCAGGATTTCAATTACTAGTATTGACGACGGTTAAAAGAGACGCGTAATATTATACTGTAATTAAGATAAGGAATTTAACGGACTTAACGGATGTAGTACATTAATAATAAATACTAATAATAGCAACCGTAGAAATGATAAAAACTGAAATGATACATAGTCAATAGAGGGGAACGGTTATGAAACCCGACAAATTTCTTTGTTGTAGGTTTTTGTTCTCTTTTTTTGGCCTTGACCGTGCACAAAACACAATAGCTGTTTACTCCGTACTGAGGAACTAACCAATAGAAACGTGTTGGTTACGTAATTCATGCCTAGCATATGAGCGCAAAACAAAAGATTGTGCACGGTCGTGGACTTTCCAACCTAAATCTTGGGATCTTTGTTTGCTCCTTTGATGTTTGCCAAGCTTCAAAACCGGTCCCCTATATACTATTAACTATGAATGATATAATGATAAAGAAGTATATAGTGAAAGAATGGACTACATTTCATCTTTCTTAGTAAGACCCAAAGGTTCAAGGGTGTTATCTGACTAAACAGCGACCCACTCTTTCTGTCATTTTCACGGTTACACGGGGAATGGCAAAACCTCCTCCGTCAAACGACAACGGTCAACTCTTCATTCACAGAACAGTTCAAAAAAGGTGCGGTAGTGACTCGAGTTTCGTCTCCCCAAAAGCGGTTTCTACGTCACCACTTCCTTACTCATTGCTTGAACTGCAACTCCAAAACGTTATCTTGATGGTACAATGCAATCGTTGGAGAAACCAAACGAAGACTCAAAGAAATTAGGATTTGTATGGGAATCCCGATTTATAAAAGACTTAAGAAGATAATTATATGCCGTTGTGGATCGCTTCATTCCTGTGTGTTTTTTTCCAGATTCAACGCGATTTGAGCCATTTTTAAATTGCTCGGTTACCAGCAGTATCATAAAATCCCAAGGCTGTACACTCCAATCTGGGGAGCCCACCAAATTGAGTCAAAGATCCCTTAATAAAATGTTCCCACGGTTACGGGTTACAATTCCACTGTGACTGACAAATATTAAACTTTCATTTCAAGCCACCGAAAACGCAATAGTAGCCCTGCGAGTGACCTCAGGCGGTAGTTTGTACACTCGATGGAAAGAAAAAACCTTCCGAAATATGTTTTGGACAAGCAAGGTTGGACACATCGAACTTTAGAATCAACGGTGCTAGACCGTTGTCTGTGAACGACACATTTTTTATTCTCTTGGGTCCTGATATTTTATTAAAGAACATTTGACTCAATGTGGTGGGCTGCCCAGAATGGAGTGTGCGGCCTTGGGATTTTATCAACACCGTTGGCGAAAACGAGTAACCGAAGTCTGGCTAAAATCGCGTTGAATCTGGAAAAATAAACCACTCGGGAATGAAGCGACCCACAATGATAATAAGGTAAGCCTTTTTATTTGAGAATGTTTCCACATAATTTACCTTCTTAATTCCTTTATATACCGGGATTTCCATAAAAAATCCTAATATACTTTTCGCCATATTTAGCTTTCCCTCACAGGGAACGCCTGTGTTTGCAGTGACGCAAACGATTTTTTTTCGGCGTTTTTTCATTTCTTGTCGCTATTTTCCCAGGCTCCGGCAAAACGTACCGGTTATCGACAACTAAACATTTCGTATGTGGAAAAGCATTTCTTAACACTAACATTTGTCGATTTAATTAAGTTGTCGGCTGGAAAGAGTCGTCGATAACAACTTGGCTCATCTGTGAAGGCCCTAAGGTTCCTAATGTGTCATGATTGATGCCAAATGAAGTGGAGTCATTCGTGCAACAAAAATTAATGGTCAATTGACCTTGACGTCATTTGTTTAATGAAAAACGTACTAAGCTAATAATGATGCACTATCGAGTGCAAGCATCTTGTAAAAACAAAAGTCGCCATTTTGAAACGGATCAGGACGAGAAGCGGGTTTCTACCCACCCCACCCCCAACAATTCCAAGTTGATAGAAGGTTTTTTTGGCTCGCCATCGCATCATCTGTCACTAGGGACTTTAAGCAAGGACTACGTAATTGACTAGTGCAGTGACCGGAAGTGAAATTTTTCCCGTCGCGCGTAGGTCACCTGCAATCGGCGTCAAAATTATTGAGACACTCTTATCCTTTAGGGTCTATTTCAAGCTCGGCGAGAAAATGCCGCCCTCCCCATCAGCCCCGGGACAATTTAGTGTTGTTTTCAGTTTCCTACGAGCCTTGACAACAGCGGTACAACATTGATTAGGGGGAAGAGGGAGGGGTATCCCGGAAAAGTACTTTTTGGACTATTTTTCCTTCAAAACGATGGAAGTGTCGTTGCCAGTGTGTTCTGTTGGCAAACTGTCTCAACCAATTTCGTCACCGATTGTGATTTCTATCCGTAGTACGCTTCCGTAGGAGATCATGGTCGGCCATAGTGGTATTTTGTTGTACTTGACATACTTAATATATTAGTGTTTCAACCCAAATGGCAAGATAGAGGCATTTTATCCCTTTTTGATCTTCTTTGGTGTTTTCCAAAAAAGAAAACTAAATTATTTGTCGATTTTGAGCTCAAAATGCGGTAGCAGAGGTGCGAACCTTTTAGTATTGTAAAGCTTATCAGCTTTCACCAGACATTTCAAGATTTGTCTGAGCTTTCACATTTCTCGCCGCGGATTTTCGCTTGTCTTTATCCAAGATGAAAGTATTTAATTAAACAATTTAAACTCATGTATATACATATATCAGCATTTGAGTAGGGAGAGCGAGTTCAAAATATGCAGATAATTTTGTTGATTTTAGGCGCATGAAGGAATGGAGTCGGCAATATGATGTCGTGTTCCTGGTATTTGCAAAGCCTCTGAAGGGTCTCCAAATCTTGCTTTTTATCACGAAACTTCGGCAAACATTCATCGTCTTCCATGTCATTAACTTACTGCGCCTTTCAATAACATGCGGACTCTACAATTCAAAGCTCAATCGACAAATGCGTTTTTCGCTACCTTCAATCAAATGTTCGGTGGCTCCTCCCAGCTTCCGACTATGTTGACTGAACTGGGCTCAACGATGTGATTTGATTACTGCGCGCTCGACAGTAGTCGGAAGCTTCGGAGCCGCCGAACATTTGATTGACGGTAGCGAAAAACGCATTTGTCGGCGGGTTGACCGTTTGAATTTAAGAGTTCGCATGTTATTGAAAAGCGCAGTAAGGTGAAACCCGCCATACGAAGATTGTGGAAAGGTCAAGTTGGCAGGCTAATATTCCTCGTAGAGAACTAAAAGTTCTTGTTCCGAAATAAAATTAGAGCCGTGCGACAGAGGAAGCAAATCTCTTATTTCTCTAAAAGATGGCATGACACTTAGCAAACTACCGAGGATTCTACGTACTCCTTCCATGCTTCCGTGGCTAAAAGAGTTTAGGGCAATCTCACAGTCTCACTATGATCACGAGGCAATTCACCGTAATCAGATTCACAGGCCGATGGAATACACTTTCCTGGAATATTTCCTTTTCTACCTTGTAAATTTGTTTTTTTTTGGCACCAATTCTGTAGTGTAGTATTTGTCATATTTGATGGATTGGTTGACAAGACACGGACCTCACAACCATAATTAGAAGACAAATGCCAAATAAGGTTATCGTTAATTGTTACATAAAGATGCGTTTCGTCGACTTTGTAAAGATGGCGGAAAACGATGCTAAACAGAAACAAGAAATAATATTTTGATGAACTGTTTTTAATTCTTTTTGACGCCTCGGTTGTTCAAAAGGTGGATAACACTATACCCACCAAATAAATCACTATCCAGCGGATAAACACTTGCAAAAACAATTGGGTTATCCAGGGAATAGTGATTTATCCAATGGATAGCACTATCCACCCTTCAAATTACAGGGTTTCGACAAAACACTGACCTCTGGTCAACTGACTCCCTTACTGACCCCCCTACTGACCCCCTATAAAATCAATGCGAAAATGAATACTGCTTACTTAAGCCTCAAAAACCCTTTTTAAACAGCATTGTTCAGCAATATTTAAGTCTAAGCACCCATTTTAAAAAGGTTAGCTTACATGAAGTAATCGGCCATCACAACAATAATCGAAAACTAACCTTTTTAAAATGGGTGCTTAGACTTAAATACTGTTGAACAATGCTGTTTAAAAAGGGATGTTGAGGCTAAAGTAAGCAGTATTCATTTTCCCATTGATTTTTTAGGGGGTCAGTAGGGGGGTCAGTAAGGGGGTCAGTTAACCGGGGGTCAGTGTTTTGTCGAAACCCCAAATTACATGCTGGGGCCAGGTTTTTTGACCTTGATCTTCAGGTTTTTGGTCTTTTGCGGTTGAGAAGTTTGAATACCGGAGGATGTAATTTTCAGGTTGCAGGTTACGGGTTGCTCGTCAGAATTTCACTTAAAGATTTCTTGAAGTACCGTTGACATAGGGTGCGTTCCTTTGGGATGATCCAAAAAAGATCAGTGATCCAAGATCATTTGGGTCATGGTGCATCAAAGGAACCGAAAAATCCTTTCTCAGACTGGATTCATCGGTTCCTTTGATGCAACATGATCCTAGTGATCTTGGATCAGTGATCCTTTTTCGGATTATTCCAAAGGAACGCACCCATAGTTTCAATTCATTTTAATATTTCAGATAATTTTCAGCGAAGTCCATGTTCGTGCAATCGACACCGCGCTGAGTTGGAACACGTTGAGAGTTGAACATTAATTCACTGCTACCAATAAACTTCCAGTATATTTTTTGCGCTGTCTAGTCGTGTAACTGTGAAAAAACAAAACAAAATATGCTGCCAAAGAGCCCTCATTCACGATGTCCGCCATCTTAGCACTCCAAGACATTGCTGGAAAAACAATAAACTTGATGTTGTCACACTTTGACAAACAATGGACCTCACCGAACAGTAAGTCAACTATTCAAATGAATTGAGACTATACAAAGGTACTTGTGGAAATCTTTAGGCGAAATCTAACCTGCAACCTATGACCTGCAACCTGCAAATTACACTCTCCGAAGAAAAACAAAACGTAGTGAATGAAGGGAACTCACCGCCAAACGAAGATGACAATGCAAACAACTAAAAGCAATGTAAACACTGCAACAGAAACACCAATCGCAATCATGTTGGTACTGTTGCTGCTTTCATGATCAGATTCCTGTACTTGTGTCGTCGGCAAGGGCGTCGTATATGCAAATGTCGCTTTGACACTGGTAATGTTCGCTCCAATAGCGTTTTCAAGTTCTGACTTGAACGATTCAACAATTTGAAGTAATGTGTTGCTTGGTAATACAGAGGTATTACCGATGAAGAGTCCCGCGGGCTGCTGGACGTAGAAGGCGACTTGAAGAGAACCCGAAACGTTGCTAGGATAACCAGGAAGGAGGTGGACTTGATCAGGCTCATACAGCTCGAAAATGACTTCACGTCTAAGGGGAGAAAAAAACAAATGAATAAACCTAATAACTTTGAATTCTTAATTTCTAATATATTTTCTCTCTTCGTCCATCCATCCAACCATTCAACACAAATTCGCGAGCCATAGTTAGTACCTGGCCAACCAAAAACCCAGACGTCGGTTGGTTGGTCGGTCAGTCAGTAAGTTTATTGATCAATCACGCATGACTGAAAAGGAAATATATATTTTTCAAGAATCAAGGAAGGATGTGCCAACACAATTACCAGGAAGTAAGAACATATTTAAAATTATAAAATTATCTCCTCACTTCTCGAAACGACGGACGCCAAAAAGGTCTATTGGATTAAAAAGGGAGTTCCTCATAGTAGAGGCCCTTATGAAAATGTTGTGCGATTTATGGATGTTGCATGAAGCAGAAGATATGTGCCTCCTACAACCCAACTCCTGGTCCAATCCAAGTTCCAGGTTCATACTTTAAGGTACGGACCGCGTTTTTTTATGGCCCGAACGCGAAGCACGCGGACCATAAATCAACCGGAAAAAAAATCGAGCAACCGCCGTAACTTACAGCACGGACCGTCAAAACGAGGTAAGTAAAAGTATTTATTATTGCGGTAATCGGGCGAGCGGGAACGGAAACTACTTGAAGTCAAGCGGAGCGTCCAGCTGCCACAAATGAATAGCAAACCGCAGGCGTCAAAATCTGAAAAGAACGAGTAAATCTTATTGCCTTTTTGAAATAGTTGCTTGCATGTTTCAAAAAGTTCACATAAACATGGAAAACTTGCTGAAAAATGTCGCATCAGAATTCCAAATTTAGCGGGCAGGACAAAGGGCCTTACTGTATAATATGGTCTGCTAAATTAGCCAATCATAGTGCGCGTACTATATAGTGAGAAATACGATGAAAATTACATACACCCGTACTGAATGTTTTAACATATAATACGTGCGGACATTTTGCTCGTTGAATCGGAAATAATACGAGCAACAAGCAAAATATCCGCACGTATTATATGTTAAACCTTTCAATGAGAGATTTATTATTCCACTATATATTACGCCATTTTCTAGTATTTTGGCTTATTCCTGCATTGACGGAGAATCATATCAATTGGTGCCTGCGAATGACGAAGACAGCTACACAGACGAAAGCATTCAAATGCCCTTTATTTGATTGGATAAACGAAATAACGAGTGACAAGCAACGACAAGCTAAATTCTCCGGGTTTGCATCGTGTTGGAAACAACTTCTTCTTCTTCTCGTTCCGTCCGTATTTGCAATGTTCTAAACCGGTCAAACTGGACACTGTAATGTGTTACCGTCTCATACCTTGCGCGATCTCTTGACCAAAAATGGTAAAGTGACGTAATAGTGGAATAATAATCGTTTCCCACCAATGTGGCCCGGGGTTCGATTCCCGGTCCCGGCATCATATGTGGGTTGGGTTTGTTTGTTGAGTTTTTCTCCGGGTACTCCGGTTTTCCCCTCTCCTCATAAACCAACACTGCCAAATTCCAATTGGATCCGGAATGCACGGACACATGTTGAACGAGCTCCTGAGCGCTCTCAAGGTGTTCCGTGGGTAAACATATCCCATTTTCACATTCCATTTCCCCTTCCATACAAAATTATGAGAATAAGATACTATGAAAAATATTAACCTACCTAGAAGAGACACTGAACTAACACGTATATTTTCTCAGCTCGTATTTAAAGCGTGCATATCAAATGATGCGAGGAATCCAACGATGACGACAAAAAAGACGACGAGAATAAGGAAAAGAACATACCTTTTTCGTTTTTGGTCTTTAAGTGCACATTCGGTTCTTCTGCTTTCACAGTAGTCGGACGTAACAGACGCCATTGTATCTTTAAAAGAGGTGTCGGTGTTGAAGTCCCATTTAAACTGATCAAAGACAGGAAAATCCAAATTCACACATTCAGTCATAATGGAGTGAACTCGTGGTTAATAGGGAGTTAGATGAGCTGGGAGGTTTTTGAAACTGAAACTCTCGGCTTCTGATTTTGCTATTTAGGAAAAGAGGAACCTTATCCCAAAATGAGATGGTTACAGAGCGGCTTTATTTACTTACGTCATCATCTGCTGTAAGTGACATCTCTACTGTCTGCTCTTGCTCTGTTATTGATGGAACCCGTGGTGGAGTTAGCGTAGGAACTGGAGCTGTTTGATTTTTTGCCAGGCCTGTTCACAAAAGTAATGTGCTTTCCTTAACAATACGACTTTTACTGCGAGGAGAAAGAAACAACAAGCACCCAAGACAGCAAAATAGAGGTTATTTAGCAAATGACATGAAGTCAATCATGTTAGTATCCCATATTGATGCTCCAGCTAGTGAATCTTTTAAATAATGCAAATAATTGATATTGTTTAAAAGAAATTAATATGGTTGATTAAAAGGGTCAAAGGGTATCAAAAGCTTAAAAGAATAGCACAGAAAAACTTACCAGTAGTCTCAAAGATGCTTAACAATTATAGGGCATATATTATATTGGCGGTTTGCACCCAGCCTGCGTAGCAGCCGTTTCCTTTCCTTTTCCAGGCGGAGATCGGACAAGAGAACGATAAAGCTAGCGGACGAGCGCCTGGCGTGAGCAAAAAAATAGAGAGAAGTGGGGACGGGGTGCCCCTCCCCCTACTCCTTATTTGTCGCAATCTCTCGCAGTTTTCGTCTCGCAGTTTTCGTCTCTTTCGCGAGCGTTTGGAAAAGGAAAGGAAACGGCTGCTACGCAGGCTAGTTTGCACCAGATGTCACAGTACCCATGAAGGTTAATAAATCAATCCACATCACTTAATTTATAAATTAATTTATAAAAACTGCAATGCCGTGTAACAATCTATGCATTACGCGTACGTTGGATCAACACAAAAAGTGATAAGCATAAACACACCACTGTTAGTACAGACCAAACAACGCTCACAAAGACATTCTCTTCAAAATGGAACTACGGTCGGCCAAACCTAGCGTGATCAGTGCTCGAACTGGAAAGCAGACACAGAAAGTTGTTTTGGGCTTGTTGCTGATCATGCTGTGTTTGGCCGACCGTAGTTCGATTTTGAAGAGAATGCCTTTGTGAACTTTGTTTGATCTGTCCTAACAGTGGTGTGTTTATTCTTATCACTGTTTGTATTGATCCAGCATTGTGCATAGATCATCGGCACGGCATAAGTGAAGATCAATACAGTTTAATGTCCTTTGAATATTAGACTGAGGTAATATTTGATTCCTAAGTTATTAGAACCGTAAGACCACTTCCTGATTTTTTTACACCAGTATAACCGTTTGATCGCGTGGTTGCAATCAAGCAATAATTGTAGTAGAGGAAATCGAGATAGAGTTGCTGTCATATAGACAAGGCATTATCCGATACAGCTAGTCTTCTCATACGTCAAATGGATGAATTTCACTGTTTAACTCAGTTTCTATGTGTTTTACCCTCTTTGTAATTCCGCAAAGAAAGAGTTAATTACTTTTACAATTTACCTCTGCATTTTCCGTCAATGAAGTATAGGTTATTATCACATTCGCATTTGTAAAATCCTCGTGTGTTGACGCACTTGTGGAACTCGTCTGTGCAATTGAACAAGTCTTCATCTATACACTCGTTAATATCTGGAGGGTAATTGTAAAAGTATTCATGGTATTAAGAGAGAGCAAACGTGAATTTTGTAAGGAGCTGGTCTGGAATATTGTCTACTTCAGGAAATCTTGGTTCTCAACCCCCTCCTTTACTTTAGGCTAGGACCAACCGAAATCTCACTGAAGAGTCCCGGAAACAAACTTGTGCGAGAATCTCAACACGTTTTCGTGTTGAAGGCTATCCTTATGCTTCTGCGGTAACGATGGCAAAAGCGAAGACATAGTAATCAAGCAGGCCTTTAGTTCCTTGCCGCACCCTATGGAAAATTTTGATGGACAGCTCTTTTATCGCTTGGTTTTTCATTGGCAGTAGTTGTAGTTTAAAGACAAGATGATTTACATACAGTTGTGTTTGTAGTTTAATATTCAATGCATTAGGCGGAAATCGCCGGTAGTAGTTGCGTTTAAATCATTTTCACCGTTATGTATGATATCCTCCACGAGTGTTAACCTGATGGTTTTGATGCGGGTAGGGTCGTTTTCTCTTTAAACGGACGAAACAGTTCTAGTTGTATTAATAGGGAGCTTACGAAACGAGGACGACGACGGCTCGGTTCCCATCGGCTTACAGTGCTGCTCGTGTTTGCAAAAGCCCGCAATAAAGCCCCTTTGCTGTTCCCAAACTCTCTTGTCGTTTGTATTTGAAAAAGCAATAATAACGACGTTCCCTTATTCTTTTTATCAGTGATAACAGTGCTGAACTGGAACGTATGGTAACAAAAGGTTTTCCAGTTCTTTTGAGAAGTAGGCGCGCATTGGTATTTACTATCACATCAAGGCCCACGGTGGTGTCGTAAATGACGTGGAGAAGCGCGAGGCTTGTTAAGCATCGATGCTCTAATGCAGTTCAGTTAAGGCAGCGCAATTTGTAAACTAAAACTAGGGAGAAGCACACTGCGAACCGTTCTTGTAAAACATGTTTTATTCTCCGACGCGTTTCGTCTAACTTTCGTAGACTAAAACAATGGCCCCCAAATCTTTATCCCACCTTGCCAACATAGTTCACAACTTCACCTGTTCTCGTTCTTAAATCCGGCCAAGCCTTCTTGGTTTATGGCCCCAGTATGAAATAGCCGCAAATATGGCTTATAAATACAGGCGTAGAGCATTTCTTGTAAAGCTCCGTGAAGAACGCGTGTGAGAATAAAACAAGTTTTACAAGAACAGTTCGCAGTGTGCTGTTCACTAGTTTTGATTTAAAAATTAAAAAAAATATACGTAGTTTGAGTTAGGTATAGATGAGATAACTAAACTTTAATATTTGCATACGCAGGCTTATTTAAGCGGACGACGTCTGACAGTGGGGGCTTCGTCCGACTCCCCCCAACCGCACCCCCCCCCCCCCGGCCCCCCGAAACCACCCCAGCCTACGGGCCTGTGGTAAAAGCAAAGAAGACGTGAAAGCGCTAAAGGACTTTTAAGCTTCATATGCCGGGACATTCCCTTAGGACCTAAAATTATTGGTCTCTTAGGGGAGGTTAAGGACGGAGCCTACTAATTAACAATATTTTTGCCCCGGTGTGTGATTATGCAGGGAATGTAGATCTTAACAAGTGTTATTGAAATCCAAAAGGAAAATTGGGGGTAACCACGCATTTTTCAAAGATAATTCATGAATGTTTGTAAAAAGCTTTAAAATACAAAGCAATGTGTGGCGTTCTTTCTCCAATGGAAGCTTAATTATCTCTGAAAAATGCATGGTTACCCCCAATTTTCTTTTTGGATACCAAGAGTACTAGCTAAGATCTACTTTCTCCGGATAGTTTTAAACCGCGCAAAAGTTTCCCTGTATTACAAAGCATCACCGATAGGAAATCCGAGTATCTCAAGATGCGCAGAACGTATGCGCAATAACAGTAGTAGGCACTTTCCTTAAAATATACATAGTACAATGCAATGGTTGCCATGATCGATACACTGGAGAAACCAAACGAAGACTCAAAGCAGAGCAGTCGACAAACCTACCAACGTTGCCAAGCCTGCCAAAGTTTCAGAACACTTCCTCACTGATAATCACACCGCCAAAGACATCCAAAGACATTTCATTTATTCCATTCGAACTCATTCAATCTAATCGTGATCAGTGTACGCAAGACAAGAAGAGCTTACCTCAAAAACAGAGCTAACACCCTTGAACCTTTGATCTTAATAAGAAAAATGAAACGAAATCCGTCCTTTCCCTATACATTTCTTTCCCATCATATTATTTTACTTTCTATTGCTCCTATTATCATAAATGTACCGCATCCGTTAAGTTCGTTAAATTCCTCATCTGAGGTGTTTCATTACATCACACGCCATATCATTTTCACATTGTAACGTCTCTGTAAACCGTAGTCATTACTTCTACATGAAATCCTGGTGAAGAAAGGCGGTGCCTTTCGAAATATTGTCTTTACATAATATATTCCCGGATTGAGATAACTGACATTTTTCCTTCGGTTACATGTTTTTTTTTTTTCAGCAAGCACGTATAATGGTAACAAGAATGAAAAGAACCGGATTACCTTGGCAGTTTAATGCATCTCGACTCAATTTAAATCCCTTTTGACACGAGCAATTGTAACTTCCTGGGGTGTTTGTACAAATCTGATCACAACTATCGATATCTTTTGCACACTCATCGATGTCTGAAATAAAAAAGTAAGAAAACGCATATGAAATGATGACGTCATGCGTAGTCAGGTGACATTACCTGTCACTGAATGTAGTTGTGATTGTAGTTACCCAAACATCTTACGTACTGTTTGTTTGTAAGACTTAAGAGTAAAATAGACCGTGACTAGTCAGTGATTCGGAGAAAACGCTCGTTTGGCTAGTTTACATTTGCTTTATTGCTGAGTGTAATGCCTTATGATAAATAACGATGCACAGTTAGTTTCGGTAGTACGGGTAGAGCATAAGAGTTGCTTTGCGAGGAGCAGCCAATAATAACTTGTAAAACGTTGCACACAACCAATCCATGTTGCAGAACAGTTAACGGAGTTAACTTTCCGAAAATAACATTTTTAGATAACAACCCAGCTGGCCCATTGTTTCCAAAACAATTTAGCCTGGCATGAGTCTCACGATTAAACGGTATTCAAACTGTAATTGCAGGAGGCTGAATTTCGCGGACACGTAAATTCCTGTTCATTCCTCGGAAAGGAGCTTGTAAGTGAAAGCAAAAAGTGAATACGTCCTTTTGATGGATAGTTGTTTTAGCCCTAGGTTTTTTCGATTCATATTTCCGGCATAAAATGTTTCCGTCTTACTGATGATCAGCTGCAACATTTAGAAATTATTACCTTCAGCGACCGTCCATTTTCTGTCGCACTGGAGTTTATACACAAACACAAGCGAATACATTGTGCCTTGATTAACTAAAATGAGGACACTTAGTAGTATAACCATTCGAAATATAGATAGTCCGAAAAGAGGAATAATTACTAAGGGTAAGTGGGAGGATTACAAGGTGCAGTTTGCTTATCACGAGTACCTGCCTCAGTGCATCAGTTATATGAAACACCAGTAGGCCTAATTCGGCCCTTGAAATATGTGAATTCATTTCAGTTAATTTTGGATGAAAAAGAAATGAAAACTGTGTTTCCGGAGACGTCTGCCAACGCGTCCGAGTCGTAAACGTTGAGGGCAACTGACTTCTGTATGTATTACAAATCCCGTCCTAACCCCTTCTCTCCCGGGCCCTCTGTGTCTTTACTTTCCTTTGATAGACTAGTGGTTGTCATTACCTCTACATGTCTCTCCATCGTCGTTTAACTCGTATTTTGCAAAACAGGCACACTTTTCATTTTGCAAGTCGTCAGCTCCTTTAAAGCAAACTTGTTCACAGCGATTGTCTAGAGAACAAGGATTCAAAGCTGGGGAAAAATACAAAGTTATAATGTAATCATTCAACCAAGAAGATAGGAGTTTTGTGATTAGTTACAGGTCACAGCTAACAAATACAAGTTGAGAGGATCAATGTGCCGCAAATCGGCCTTTTTTCTTAAGCTAGAATGTTCATCTTTCGCCAGTAATAACATACAGGTGGATGATCCGTGCAGACGAATTATCCACGGACGTTTGTCTACCTACCTACCTACGAACTATCCAGATACTTCGTCTGGACGAATGATCCGTTTGTCTGGCCGTGTTTATACATAGACAGTTTATCAGACGAACTACCGTTCTCTGCCCAAGGTCGTCCCAGACATGATGTCTCCAGTATAGATTCGACCAATGACAATAGTAAGCAAACGATTACGGAAAAAGGTCGACAGATCAGCAGTAAAGTGGAAAACTGTTTGGGAGCACAGACGTGATACAATGCTCTTCCTACTCGGAGTTATTTTGCTTATGTTTCCACAGTCTTCCGTAATGGTAAACATGACACCAACTTATTATTATTACACTCACCAAGGCAATTTCTCCAATCAGATGGATCTGATTTAAAATTCCGACTGTCACATGAAC
>NC_090892.1:22138550-22161050 GCF_036669925.1 Montipora capricornis | reverse complement strand
CAATGAGGTGGGAGAGCCCGCGTTTTCAGCAGGGCCCGTAGGCAGCTTGGCTTACTTCGGCACCTTAGCACTCAGAAAGAGTCACCCTTACCATCGTCTGTGTGCGTTGATGAAGACCTCTCCTAAACCGACCCTCTGGCTAAGAAATCCTTAACACAAAAGATTATTTAACTGACGTGCTTGTAAAACTAGGCCATAAAAACGCCTCCGAGTTATATAATTGGCAGGTATAGGAAAAATCCCCATTGGACTTTGGAAATTGCCTCCATCAGAGTAGATGCTCCTTCTTCATGCTGTACATTTAAAGAACTAACCATTGGAATCAACTGCCAGTACCATTAGCATAATTTAAAACAAAATCGCGAGGACAAGCTGTGAGAGCATAGGAAAGAGCGATACTGATTGCGAGCCCCGAAACCTCGGTTGGACCCTTCTTGATGAAGTACTCAAGTTGACTTACCTAGAGAATTTGTTTCATTGACAAACTGAACGTTGATATCCTTGGTTAATACGCCAACGGATAGGTCATTTGTGGATGCCACGTCAAATAAACAGTCATGATCATCTCCACACTGTGCTTCAGCCGCCAGCCTTAAGCTGTCATTCTGCCATGTTATGTTGTCAGCAAACATAGGCACAAAGTCGGGTCTAGTAAAGGTATTGACGCTTTCATTTTGACCATAAGTGAATAAAGACTGTGATTCGCTTATTTGCCCTAAAGAAAAACAATGACAAACAGAAAATATCTTAAAATGAAAGTCTCGCATACTGTTCTCGAAATCAACCATGGCTTATAGCCCTGGCTCTGGAATTCTAGTTGCAGATCCGATAACGATCAGGGAGTGAAGATACCTATAAACCCACAACGTATTTCAGTAGTCCTTTCGCTTAAACTTGACAACAAAAACACGAGTACGAAACCTGTGCTAAAATTGAACCTTTGGACAGCATGAAGATGGAACAATCTCGTCTTTAAAAAGTACTGGACTAAAAAGAAAGGAAAATAGAAAAATATAAATCTGACTTTTGACGGAAAGGATTGACAAGAAAGATGAAGTATAGCATGAAATGAAGACTGTGGGCAGTCGCCCTTTTATCTACTGATTCAATGCGCGGGCGGAAAGGCAAACATCACGAAAGTTTTGGGCAAACGAAGACCCCCTCTCTCTATTTCTTCTTCTTCTTCTTCTTCTTCTTCTTCTTCTTCTTCCGTGGGCTCATACCTCTTTCACTGAGAGCTTTCGTTGTGTATATATGAAGGCCTCCTTAACGTGAAACATAGCAGTAGCCAAGAAGAAGAAAAAAGCAACTCGCTGTCCACATATTAAGCAGTCTATTGACGCCTTACAATGCAGTGTTGGGAAATGACTGGCATACTAGATTTCAGTGACAAAATTTGTAAACATACTTACACTTAACGCCAAACTCAAAGTGAATAGCTCTTGCTGTCGAAGAAGGTTGCAGCACCGACCCATCAGGCAACGCGAAGTCGTCATCTGGGTTATCATTCCAAGTTCCCAGCAACCCTTTGGTGGCATTTTTGTAATCAATTGCGGGGCTGACGACAAAAAGCATCGATTGTTTCTTCTCACAAAACTTAACATTTGATGCTGACGGGAAAGAAACTTCAAGACAGTTTTCTTCGGGTTTGGAGAAAGTGATATTTCCTCCAACGCTAACACTCTGGTTTGTTAGATTGTTGTAGTCATTGTAAATTTCGCCTTCAAGAAGAATGCTTAAGCCACCTATAGCAGTAGAGGTAATAAAAAAATGACAAATTTCAAAAATGTTATCAATTTCCTGTGTTATTATTGATTGTGATCCATAAAGAACGATATGTACTTTAAGATGTAGTTATATAGATTTCTTTTAATTCGGTGATGCGATTTAATGAAAAAAGTGGAGAAGCGCTCGACCGATAGAGCGCCTTCTAATGATTTTTTGTAAAATACACCAGTGCTTAAGGTAGTGTCCCAATTTGGTGGGAATGTTTTATAGGAAGGATTAATTCTACAGCACTGTTTTACGTAACGGCAACGTTATGGTACCAAATAGAACAACCAGAATTGTTCAAAGAGGTTGTGTCAAGAATTTAGCTAAAGTCAGCGAATGCCAACTGGGATCCAAATCAAGTGAAACGTAAAATAACTGCTTAAGGACGGTGCCTACTATTTTTATAAAAATAGTAGGCACCGTCCTTAAAATATTGAAGGAGGGTTTGAGTGAAAAAGCAAACACAAAAGGAGGCAAGTATGGGCAAAATTGGAGAACATTAAAATGGACTGAAACTGGGGTTTTTGAAAACTGTTCGACGTAATGGTTTTTCAAAGTGTACCTCTGTTGTTTGCAACTTAAATTATGCACTCTCGACAGACTATTTTTTTGTGACGAAGTTTCGAGGTTGGCCCCTGTTGTTCAAAAGGTGACGCAACTTAATTGTTTCGCTATGACTTATCCAATGAATATTTGACAATTATTGGACGAGGTTGAGCCAAATATCGTGATTTGTACGTGGCGAGTAGATCAATTATTTGCCGAAACCGAAGGCTGAGGCAAATAATTGATCTGCGAGACATTGACAAATCACGATATTTTGCGATAACCGAGTTCGATAATTGTTTTATCATTTGATGACTGAATTAACTTTATTTTTCACAATTACCAACAATTAAATCTTTTTCTGAAAGCTCAGGAAAGCGAACTGCCATTTTTCACACTAGAGCGGGGTTCAATTTCGCATGAGCAGGATATTATTTGCAGCAAAACACTTATTTGTAGACAGTTATTTGCAGGTCACGTGGTGGGCTCTCGACCAATGAAAAGGAAGGAAAAAATACATCGAATGATAAAGTGATTTATCCTGTGGATAGCGCTATCCATCGTTTGAATAACTGAACCTTAGGGCCTGGTGTTTAAAGGTAATTTCTGGATTGACGTTAAGTTGCATAGTAAGAAGCCTAGAGTAATTTGGAAAACTACACAAAATTAACTGGACTGCCGTAACACCTTTAACAAGATGCATTGATTAATATGGGGTAATCATATGTAACATACATTTTATAAGGGTTTGTGTGGGGAATTTAGCGATCGTTACTTAGGGCATTAAAATAAAAATGAAAATACATCAGAATTTTTTACCTTGCCTCCTTGTCTTATTCATGGTATGTTCCAAGCATTTCTGGCCGTTTCAACGCGATTCTAGGGAGTTTTAGTTCTACCGTTGCTCTCTGATATATATATATATATATATATATATATATATATATATATATATATATATATATATATATATAATTCGCCAAGGTTGGCTACTTGCTGGCTGTGGTCTCGCATATCCACCGAAGGAAATCAGCCGTAAATTCACCCCGAACACTCAAGTCGCCTCCAGATTTAGTCCACTGCACGTTAAATCCTCCTCTAACTGATGTCTTTCTCTATCGGACAAAAACATCCGCGGTGCGGGAATTTCGGCTCGCTAATCTAACGACTCCCTTCCATCGAGGAGCACGGCCCTTGGAAAACACCTTACCGACCGTGCCCAAGGTTCAAATTTGTTACACGCCGGGTGGATGACAATGTCCCTGACAGGTACACTGTTAAAAAAAAAACTGAATGTTTATGTTTTGTTTTCGAAAAATCTTTAATGCCTCAGCATTTCCCTGAGCTTCGTTCGTATCTGCGTGACAGCTCAGTACTTTCCTGAGAAGGGCCTCAAGTTGTACCTGCCACTGAGACTAAAGCCTTGTCTCCCATCCACACCCTGTGTGTAACAAATGTGAACTTTGGGCCCTGTCGGTAAGGTGTTTTCCAACGGTTTCGTGCAGGGAACATCCGAATCAAGCATGTTGTTATAGCTAGGGGCAAAATTAGTCCATTTCGGCGATTTTCAATTCCTTTCCGTGAACCTTTGTCTGATATGAAGATTGAAAGAAATTGCAGTAGCTTGTGTTTCCAACCTTGAAGATAAATATATAGAGAAAAAATAGCGCACCTACAAACCAGTTGAATAGCGCTGAAATGGCCAAAATACGCCACGAAACACTGATAAGGTATCAAGAAGACAAGGTTAGGCATTTTTGTTCGATTCATGCTCTTTATTTTCGACCCCTAAACCTGTTTGCAAATTCTCATACAAACCCTTTCTTGTAACAATTATAACTGATCGTGATGCCCAAACTACAACGTTAGCTTGGGGTACCTGTGGGGTAATGGGTCACCATGTAAACAAAATAAAATTGACAATTATAAAGGTGGCTATTATTCCACTCCAGAGAGTTTTTTTTTAACTTTGCAAACAGTCTGTTTATCACTTTTTGGGGTTCACCGAGTTCGTCTTTTGAGATATAAGCGATTAAGTGAAAATATAGTTTTTAGATGGCTCTTTTGTCGCTATGGTGAAATATTACGTCACATCAATAAATGCATCTTGTTAAGCAATTATTGGTGTTTCATATGAAGATTAATAACATGGGTGACAAGTTTCTCCTTAATTTTGGCTCGAAATTTCATGGTCAATTTATATATTCACGGGTGAAATTACAATGTTGCTATTGCAACTTTTCATACGGTGCCAAAATGGCGATCAGGTTTGCAAATTGAGGAGTAATTTGTCACCCATGATATTGTAAGCTAATCAAATGCTATACTCGAGAAATTAGCCTAAAGGCTCGGGAAATTGTTTGATTTTGCACAAAACTCACGTGATTACCCATACTTATAACTCCTATCATTTTCGGCGAGTTTGTTTGAGAATCATACTTAAAGCAAACGTCCTCTAAAATTTTCGGGAACAAAAAGGACGTAGTGTACAGTTCTTGATCATACCCATCACGATTGCTAAAACTTTCGGACGAGGCAAGAAAGCTCTCTAGAAATTTTACAGACCTGAAGTTCCCCTAGAAAATCGGAATGGATAAATATTTTTACGGCAGCTATAAACTCACTAAACGAGCCCCTAAACATTGTGGAAACCACATTAGGTAATTCTGACAAATTTTGATACATCCGGTCATTGGGTGCCCCTGATTTCGCTCTTGGCGGAACTTTGAAAAAGAGACTGAGATCAGGGGCACCTAATGGTAATCATCGGTGAAATATGTGTTCGGGAGAGTCAAACTGCTCAAACAATTTTGGTTCTACGTCGCCAAACATTTTACTTATTTATCAAATTTTTCTAGGTGATGAAAAAATCCCTTTAGACAGTCTATATATTACAATGAGCCTAGAAAGTCCATCAAAGGCTTTTGGCTTAATTTGCTCGTTTGTTGCCCTTGTAAGATGATCTCGTAAATGAAGGGGGCGGGAAGTGAGACCTATGAGCCTTGGTGAGAAAGAAATTACAAAACTCGAGCACCCTTGAGGATTCAAAGTGCTTCCGATAAAGGTAGGCCCTGACTGTTACCTCCTGGCTTTACCCTGACTTCAACAGTGCTTGTGTTTTCTTCTTTTGCCGCGCCCGCAATGAAAATGGTAGCAGTTGTGGAGTTTCCCTGGGCAAGTCCTGTTCTGGCCTGCAGCTGGAATTTGCCATCTTGCCCATCGACCATTACATACTCGCCAATACCATTGAATGTGTAATTCCCACCATCCAAAGTCTTGAAATGAGGATCACAACAAAACAAACCTAGATAATAAAAGAGATCAATCAGCACATCATTCAACAGCTAGCTAACCAGCCAGCTAGCCAGTCAGTCAGTCTACTTTTCCTTTGCAGCACTTACGTCTTGGAAGAAAGAAGTAACCACTGCAGTCGTGAGACGGACGATAACGGTAGAAGACATTACTACAAAGATAAGGTGTGTCAACACAGCAAGATTTGTAGGCTTCCTGGTCTGTCACTACCGTGCCAGACCACGGGAAATACCACCACCAAGAATAACGATACAATTCTGCTGAAACGTGACCTCCGTCTGGCTCTCCAACCTTTAGCGAACCAAAGCTGACATCCCAGTCAATAGAGTAGCAACACAATTGTTTCAGCAAGATATAAACGTAACCTTTTCCTGGCACGAATCTAAATGCCCATCTTGATTGTCTTGATTTGAAGCACCAATCGGGCCAAGGATTTTCCCACCAATTCCAAAAAAACCTCGCATCTAACAGTGCCTGAAATAGCGTACATGGGCACGCGAAGTTCCTGTCAATTTGTATTAGAAAGGTGTAGTAATATATGTTCATTTCGTGTTGCTCGTTAGCCCAAGTCCTGCACTTTTGGAATCCAGGATCGACGTTCTCGACTCTCCAGAAATGTCTTCCCATCACATCAGTGTTTCCTTTTTTTTCGTCAAGTGCCAACATACCAAGCAAAGTACCAGACCTTTTTAGATACACACAGACGCCAAGCAAAAAAAAAAAAAAGAAAACGGAGAAGCAAAACAAAAAAAAACCATTAGTAAGCAAATGGGAAATAAATCAAAGTAGATGCTTCACAAAACCACAACTTCTAACTAAAGCAGCTTCTTACTAAGGAGCAGATACTGCTTGTTTCGCGAAAGAAAGAATTTGTGGAGCTCTTTCTGGAATATTGATATCACCAAAACATTGAAAGGAGACTGATTGCTGGTTTTGTTTAAACACAAAATTTAGGTTTCGTTGATTGCCAAAGTTTTTGTTCGGCTGGTCTCTTGATAAACCTCATTGACTTGACTTCTCGGAAATTTTGGATGGATAACGCGAATTGAAGGTGGAGGTAAGTTGCAAGTAAGCGCACGGTCTCGGTCTGAATCGGTTTTCACTAAGTTTCTGATCCCTGGATACCTTACCTCCTCAGTGACATTGACAGTCAGTGTCATTATCGAAAGAAGTCCTGCGACGGGGTAAGCGAGAAAGAAGAGCATTTGTCTTCTCAGTGAAGAAACCCTATAATTGAAGATATTCCGCGTTCTAGCAATTAAAGTTTTGGCCTTCTCGTTTTGGTAGACAAGAACAATTACCGTTATCATACGAAAAGCTAGCTGATGTGAAACCGACTACAGGAAGAAAAAGTTGCAGACGAAATTACCCCTCCATGTTGAAGTAATGGCGTTCATAATCACCCGCATTCCAACCAGCCGTAGGTTTACCATACCAGTCAGACCAATAACTGCAAGTGTCGTCATCCCTAAAAGGAAAAGTAGCCAATGCAAAAATTTTAGGTTTTTAGCACTGTTTAAAGACTTTACAATATTTTCTTTTCTTTCTTTTATTAGTTCGTGTTTTTGAGAGATGAGTGCCGTGACCTCAAAACCATATTCCAACGAGGACTGTACACACTGAAGGGATAATTAATGAAATGATGATTTTTCCTAGGGTCGACTTTAAAACAAAAAGCTTCTAAAAAACGTTTAAAGGTAAAGTATGGCCTAAAAAAAGTTTATCACAATCGAAAGTTATTTACTTGACTACTCATTTGGGCTCCATAAGCCTTGAACATTGAAAGCCGCCATCTTTGTTTTTGTGCATGCAAAGGAAGCCATGACGTAGCAATAGTCAAAGCATTGACTGAAATTCCAGCAGAAACGACGAGAAGAGCGATACTGACCCAATTGTAGACCTGATGGCAGCTGTCACTTATGTAACTTGGTTTCTTTTATTATTTGGGGAGATCCTCATTAAACGTTTTGACAAAGGATGGATTTTTCTGAAAACAAAGCTCATTTTCATTTAAAGGAGGTGTCCCCTGAACAGGACGGGATTTATACCAAAGCAGGGTTGTCACCGTTTTATACCTTTCAGACATAAATTCGGTAAAAAGAGAGACTTACCTCCATTCACACTGGTCATACGGAACGACCCACTGTATTCCACCTTCAGGATAGTTGTACATTACAAATGTATTTATTTGATTTGTGATAATGACAGCTTGAAAGGTGTTGCTCTGTCGATGATAGAAAGAAGTTAAAAAGAGGTAAGTATGTGAAATATTTAGGATGATTTGATATTGGTCATAACTCATGCTGAAAAACCCGTAGGGAGAAAGAGAATTGGGTTGAATACATTATGACAGTGCGACGTGCCTTACCGCGGCCACCTAACAACAGTTTTTACAAATTATCTTCCAATAAGGGTGTGCGAATTTCATTGACAGTCACGCCACCTTGAAAAGTCCGTACCGTTGTAAGTTGAACACCGTTGCATGAGTTGTTGAGTTGACGTATTTACACGCAATTGTCAAATGTGAAAGTTTGTTGAGTGGCAACAGTAAGGCGCGTTTGACTGTAAAACCACGTTTTCCAAACCTGAGAACTTGATTAATTCAGCACATAAAGTATGGTATCTGCATGGTTCAGCTTTTATTTGGACTTTATCTATAGTCGAGAATTTCGGCTGCAGGACCAATAGCAATGAATTCTGATTTAACGCCGAATGTTTCTTGAGCCAAACTTAACATATAAACTTGGAAAATAGTTAGAACAAAAACTTGCTTAATCAAGTCCGTCCAGGTAAGTCTGTTGTTGAACAAAAGGAATCGAAGAGAATCGAACTGTGTTTCTCTCAAGAAAGGTATTCGTTACAAACTTTAGAACCTTAGCTTTGCCTATTTTGGTTGTGGCTGGAGAGTGATATAGGGCATAGTAATAAAGTTACAAAGGTCGTATTTTCTAAAAGTAATCTTTACAGACATGTTTATCATTGAGTTAAATTGCTTTGATTTTGATGTTCAAAAGACAATGCCATGCAGGATTAGCCGGTGTACAACTAATATCTTCACCAAGTACTTCCCACCAACAGAAACACATATGTACGCTACCCCGCTCCCCCTACCCCAATGTCGCATGCCATAGCATTTTCTTCGCAGACATAAATCAAATGGCACTGTCGTTTGGTGTACTGGTTATTTGCGAGTTATCCTACGAAACTGTTATAAGCCGGGGTTATTCTTTAGGACTATTAGTGCAGGATGTATTTGTATAATTCTTTTAGCCCACATGGTAACAGTCATGAAAATCTCTTACCCTAGTGCAAGAGTTTCCAGACGGATAAGGGCAGAGATTCTCCCATGTCACAACAAGGACCCAATTGGCTTGAAATTGTGAAAACCCTCCACTTCTGTCATAAAGTTGCACATGTTCAGAGGCCAGCGTCAGGATTTCATCTTCTGCGTCTGCAATTGTGCTCTGGAGCGTTTGCTGGTAAACTTGGTAATAGACGTGTGAGTAGTCGTTCCGAAAGGCGAAATCATCTATAATAGCCCAAAATGGAGCCATTATTGCAGTGTTGTCAAACCATCGATGAGCACCAAATTTCTGAGGCCACCACCAGCGCCATTCAAAATTCAGTTGGATTTTTCCATCTGGACAGATCTGTAAAGCAACAAATTAAACTTGTGTGAGCTGAATCACCCGCTCCTGTGTCGTGTTTGTCAATTAGGGAGCTAATCCAGTGATGATGTTGGTCAATGGCAACATTTACAACTGACGACTCCTAACAACTGAAACAAGAAGTAATTTACTAATAGAGATGCTTCTCGTTACGTCACCCATTGTTATCAATATCCCAACCAGAAGCTAATTGGCTGTTGAAACAATAACTTCTTTTGTTCCGTAGTTGGCAAATTTCAATATCAAGAGAATTGTGACGTCAATGTTTGTAAACAAGAAATATCGCTATACAATCATGATTATTGCCATTTTACAAACAAAAAGACGAGGTATGCCCGACAAGTAGCAAAATGGTTACAATCAAGGCTTTTACAACAACCATTGATTTATAAATGCCTTGTTGGATGTAGTTTTAGACTACAAAGTAGGAAAAGCAGGCGAAGGAGTTGACTGGGAGACAGTGAGGAGCAAGTACGAAAACATAACCAAAATGTTTTTGGAAAAGTCTCATGATAACGGCAAGAACAAATTCCCCAGAGGCGGCAGGAAGCTTTAACAAAGACAGAATTTTAAACAGAGGGAAATGTAACTTTATGTAAGTAACAAATTGCGACCTTGAAACATTTGTGCTTAGCGCAACCGCAAAACATCAGTAGATTCCATGCCTTAACCACACTAACAATGCAAAACCTTGCACGCTTCAGGTGTTTTCACGAGTCCGTACGCACAGTGGAACCGTGCCAGTCAAAAAGTTGACCTACCTTTTTCACGTCCCAAACTTGCACACTTAGCCGTCCAAAAATTCGTCCAGTTCCACCGGTCCCGTGTGAACGCAAGGTAGAACCGTGCAAGTTTTTGTCCGTGCACAGAATTTTCCGGATCCGTGATCCGTGATCCGGTCTCAGTTAGTGACGACGTTGACGAAAACGTCACGACAAAATGTAAATTTGCATATTGCAAGCCCTTCGCGATTATTTTATTTCGTGCACCGTAAAAAAAAAAAAAAAAAAAAGTGCTAAGATGCGTGCCGCAAGTGAAGTACGATTATTTTTCCTGTTTTCACCAATTGTAGTAGGGAGTCTAAGAAACGACGACGATTACGGCTACGGCCACGGAAAAGCCAGGAAGCAATAATATTATAGGGAAGATATGTGTTTACAAACATTGCTTTTCTTATTCAAATGTGCCAACCACAGGAACAAAAGATCCTTTGTTTCGACGGCCAATGAGGCTCTGGCCCGGGTTGCTCGAAGCATGGTTAGCGTTAACCAGGGTTAAATGCCATGTTTTGATACCTCTTAACCAACGGGTAGCACTGACCAGGCTTCGAGCAACTGGCCCCTGGTTGGCACATTAATGACAATAACGACAGCGATATCTTCCATGTTGGTTTAGAAATGAAAAATGGGTCGGGGCGCCTTTTTTTACACTGTCGCAAAGCTTTATTTTGAAGTGGCGTTTTCCTTTCCCTAGACGTTGTAGTTTCTTGTCCTTAAACTCCGCATTATTGTTTTATAGCGTTGTTGTTTGCTTAACCGCTGTTATTTCTTCCACTCTTTGAGACCTTTTATCAGCAACTTCGTCGGAATTTTTTGATTGCACGTGACGTCACGGTGCCCATGTTGGTGGAAAGAACAATAGAGAAAAATTCTTTTGTGAAATTGACTCTTTTATTATACAAAACTTGAACTACATTTTTCTATTGTTTTGGCACCAACATGGCCGTCTTATCACGTGAGTGCAATCAAGAATCCGTTAAAGTGGAGAGTTCAACCTCAGTACAAGTGTTGAACGTCGGCCGACAAAAACGCATGTTAAAGTTTAAATAATAAGCAATACCTACATATAGTTTATAATGCCTTTCTCCATAGAACGGAAACCCCAGGCGAGGTGTTTCGATCTTCTTGCAGAGATATAGGTACGAATACCCTGAAATGGCGAGTGCTTCATCACCGTGCTCTGGACCGTGTGGATACATGTTGTCACGATTTAAAACTGTTTTAAATGAAAAATAGATCAAGAAATGAAAAATCTAAGCTAAATGGAATGTTTCAAAGGGATCATTTATATTATATTATAAAATAAATGCACTGAACCAGAGTGAAACGCTTCGAGGTCATGGGCTTCTGATACAAACAAAAAAGGCGGGAAAAATACCTGGAATTGTGACGTCGATGTTCAATATGACCACTCTTGCTTGCGGATGTAGTGGTCGTATTAGCAGTGTCGGAACATAGCATAATACTCAATGATGAAATGGTATATGAAATGAATCATATGTGAACTGCGGATATGAAATCAATCGCGAGGTCACGGGTTCAAACCCCGTTGAAGTCCCGAAATTTTCAGGCTTCTCTACGCAATTGCAAAAGTTGCTCTCATATCTGCGAAGATCATAGCTTCACTTGATAGCATAATACTCTTTGTTCGTTTCCCCAAATTTTGCGTTAAGCATTGTTTCCAGTTTCTCTTGGGACTTACAATGGTTCCAAGAGAAAACAAAAACAAAGTTTATTCAAAATTTGGGGTGATGAACAAAGAGTATTATGGTATATTTCGACTCATACAATTGATTCTACGAGTGTTTTGGTTCTTGGTAAAACACTTCCGTCCATATAATAAATGCATTTATTTTATCCATCATTTCTTTCACCGAACATAGCGACTTCATAGCTCAATTAGTAGAGCATTGCACCAGCATCGCATAGGTCATGGCTTTGAATCCCGTTGAAGCCCCCTGAGTTTTTTAAGTGTCCATAAGAAACAATTGCTTAAAGGTGCTATGTCATGCAAAATGACATAATTTCATGACACTCAAAATGCCCCAAAAAGCAAGACAAAACAAAACACTCAAAACCGTTGAACAACATGAAACAAATACAGTTAACGGAAAAAGAAGCATGGATGGACACAAATGGACAAAATTGAAACGAATGGCATGTTTTTAATCGCGTGGATAAAGGCCTTTTTGCTCAGAATCAGCCTTTTAGAGATGTAACAATAATTTTATCAGTAAAGGAATCCCACATTACCATCTTCGATTTTTAAACTCGTGATTAACTAAAGATTTCCCCTAAACACCCTAAAATAACGTGACATAGCACCTATAAATTGTCTAGATAAATGCGAGGATCACTCTTATCTTTCGTCGTTTTATTGTGTTAAATGTAGAGTTTTTTCAACACATGAAATCCTTAGTCACGCGAGATGAAAGAAGAAGAACCATACACTCTTGGAGGTGTATAGGGATGCAAGAGCAGACGCACACTGGAAAGACATGGAGTGATGATTAACAGATTGCGAAGATTTGAGTCCGGCCGGTTGAAAGCTATGATCTGACAATGGATGGCGTAGTGGTGAGAGCACTCGCCTCCCACCAATGTGACCCGCGTTCGATTCTCAAACAAATGTGGGTTTAGTTTGTTGGTTCTCTTCTCTTCTCCGAGAGGTTTTTCTCCGGGTACTCCGGTTTTCCCCTCTCCACAACAAACAATATTTGATTTGAGTTCAGTTCATTAGTGTCCTCAATTAGTGCTCTAGTGCTAAAGCAGTCGGAATTCTCTACAGCCACATTTTTACAATAAGGACTGGCTCTAAAAAAGGAGCTATAGTGAAATGAAAATGGCCCATTTCTGTTATTTAAAGAAGGTTGAAAAAAGAATCTGTCATTATCGCCCACGAATTAGTTTTCGCAGTTTTCATCTTTTGTACCAATTTGTTTGCACGAGCGTATGTAATATATGATTCCACTTAAAGGCCCTTTCATGCTCTAAACACCAGCTCAAAGTGTATTGTTTTGGAGCCGTTTCAGGGTTATCTAGTTGAAAACGTGGCTTTAACTCTAGTCAATTGATTCTGTGAAATGGAAAGTAGTAGCTGGGAAGCTTACCTGATGATGCAGACATGCTTCGACTGATGGAAGAGCTTCTTGATGGGCTTATAAATGAAGAGATATGTGCACTCTCTGAAGCCAACTGACTTGTAAACAGGCTTTTTGAAAGAGTGATGTATGTGGTAACTATACTTGATCGCCCAGAAAACGTGTTCATGCTCATGACACTTTGAGTCGAAGTAGAGGAATCCAGGAATGCAACTGTGCTTGAACTACGCTCTGAGACACTTAGACTAACAGCTTTACTGATGGCGACTAAAGACGTTGAGGCTAAGGCGCTTAAGCTGGAGGATGAAGAGGCACTTGTTAAAACGGAAGCGTTTATACTCATTGATAGAGACACACTTGAAGTAGCTGAAACACTTAAGGATTTAGATAAACTTGTCGGAGCTGAAGAGCTTATTCTGTGGGAGGAAGATACACGTTTTGAAGTTGGTATGTCTAACCTGGTCGATTGAGACACTCCTGCAGAAGCTGAAGCGCTGGCGCTGAGGGATGGAGAGTCATCCGCAGAAGCTGAAGAGCTCGAGCTTAGGGATGCCGACACGCTTGCAGAAGCTGAATCACTTGCTTTGAGGGATGTTGATACAACTGCAGATTCTGAAGCGCCAATGCTGAGGGATTGAGATACAATTATCGAACCTGAATCACTTGCTTTGAGGGAGGAAGGCACACGTGTAGAAATTGATATGTCTAAGCTGGTCGATTGAGACACTCCTGCAGAAGCTGAAGCGCTGGCGCTGAGGGATGGAGAGTCATCCGCAGAAGCTGAAGTGCTCGAGCTTAGGGATGCCGACACGCTTGCAGAAGCTGAATCACTTGCTTTGAGGGATGTTGATACAACTGCAGATTCTGAAGCGCCAATGCTGAGGGATTGAGAACCTGAATCACTTGCTTGGAGGGAGGAAGGCACACGTGTAGAAGTTGATAGGCCAACGCTGATGGATAGAGACACACGTGTAGAAGTTGAAGCACTGGCGTTGACGGATGAAGAGTCATCTGTAGAAGCTGAATTGCTTGAGCTTTGGGGTGTAGACAGGCTTGCAGAAGCTGAATAACCTGCACTAAGAGAGGAAAAAATACTTGCAGAACCTGACGTGCCAATGCTTTGGGAAGGAAACACAATTGTAGAACCTGAAGTGCTAATGCGGAGGGATGGAGACACAATTGTCGAAACTGATTCAATACCACTGCGGGATATTGATACACTTGCAAAATATGAAGCGCTGATGCTGAGGGATGGAGACACAATTGTCGTAGCTGAATAACTTGCGATGATGGAAGGAAAAGCACTTGGAGACCCTAAAGCGCTAATGCTGAGGGATGAAGACACAATTGAAGAAGCTGATTCACTTGCGCTGAGGGATACTAATACACTTTTAGAATGCGAAGTGCTAATGCTGGGGGATGGAGACACACTTATAGAAGCTAATTCACTCGCGTTGATGAAGGAAGAAGCACTTGAGGACCTTGAAGTGCTAACACTAATGGATACTGATACCCTTGTAGAACGTAAAGAGCTTATGCTGACAGATGGAGAGACACTTGAAGAAGCTGATTCACTTTCCCTGATGGAGGGAAAAACACTTGAAGACTCTGAAACGCTAATGGTGAGGGATGGAGGCACACTTGTAGAAGCTGATTCACTCTCGCTGATGAAGGGAAAAACACTTGGAGACTCTGAAACGCTAATGCCGAGGGATGGAGACACACTTGCAGAAGCTGATTCATTTAAGCAGGCGGAGAGAAAAACAATTGGAGACTCTGAAACGCTAATGCTGAGGGATGGAGACGCACTTGAAGAAGGTGGTTCACCTTCGCTGATGGAGGAAGAAACACCTGAAGACTCTGAAACGCTATTGCTGACGGATGGAGACACACTTGTAGAAGCTGATTCTCTCTCGCTGATGGAGGGAGAAGCACTTGAAGACTCTAAGACGCTAATGCTGGGAGATAGAGAAACACTTGTAGAAGCTGATTCTTTTGCGCTGATGGAGGGAGAAGCACTTGGAGAGTTTAAAACGCTAATGCTGGGGGATAGATACACACTTGAAAAAGCTGATTCACTTGCGATGATGGAGGGAGAAACACTCGGAGACTGTGGAACGCTGATGCTGAAGGAAGGAGACACACTTGTAGAAGCTAATTCACTTTCGCTGATGGAGGGAGAAGCACTTTGAGACCCTGAAGTGCTAACACTGAAGTATGGAGACAAACGTTTAGAAGCTGATTGACTTGCGCTGATGGAGGGAGAAGAACGTAAGGACCTTGAAGTGCTAACACTAAAGAATATTGATGCACTTGTAGAACGTGAAGCGCTAATGCTGAAGGATGGAGACAAACTTGTAGAAGCTGATTCACTTGCGCTGATGGAGGGAGAAACCCTAAAGGACCTTGAAGGAGTAACACTAAAGAAAATTGATACACTTGTAGAACGTGAAGCGCTTATGCTGACGGATGGAGACAAACTTGAAGAAGCTGATTCTGTTTCGCTGATGGAGAGAGAAACACTTGGAGACTCTGAAACGTTAACGCTGACCGATGGAGACACACTTGTAGAAGCTGACTTAGTTTCGCTGATGGAGGGAGAAGCCCTTGGAGACTCTGAAACACTAACGCTGAGGGATGGAGATACACTTATAGAAGCTGATTCACTCTCACTGATGGAGGGAGACACACTTGTAGAAGCTGATTCACTTTCGCTGATGGAGGGAGAAACATTTGAGGACTCTGAAACGCTAATGCTGGGGGATAGAGAAACACTTGAAGAAGCTGATTCACTTGCGCTTATAGAGGGAAAAACACTTGGAGACTCTGAAACGCTGATGCTGAAGGATTGAGACACTCTTGTAGAAGCTGATTCATTTTCGCTGATGGAGTGAGAAGCACTTGGAGACTCTGAAACGCTAACGCTGAGGGATGGAGACACACTTATAGAAGCTGATTCACTCTCACTGATGGAGGGAGAAACACTTGGAGACTCTGAAACGCTAATGGTGACGGATGGAGACACAGTTGTAGAAGCTGATTCACTTTCGCTGATGGAGGGAGAAGCATTTGAGGACTCTGAAACGCTAATGCTGGGGGATAGAGAAACACTTGAAGAAGCTGATTCACTTGCGCTGATGGAGGGAAAAACACTTGGAGACTCTGAAACGCTGATGCTGAAGGATTGAGACACTCTTGTAGAAGCTGATTCATTTTCACTGATGGAGCGAGAAGCACTTGGAGACTCTGAAACGCTAACGCTGAGGGATGGAGACACACTTATAGAAGCTGATTCACTCTCACTGATGGAGGGAGAAACACTTGGAGACTCTGAAACGCTAATGCTGGGGGATAGAGAAACACTTGTAGAAGCTAATTCACTTGCGCTGGTGGAGGGAGAAGCACTTGGATACTCTGAAACGCTAATGCTGGGGGATAGAGACACACTTGAAGAAGCTAATTCACTTGCGCTGATGGAGGAAGGAGCACTTGCAGGCTCTGAAACGCTGATGCTGACGGATGGAGACACACTTGTAGAAGCTGATTCACTCTCACTGATGGAGGGAGAAACACTTGGAGACTCTGAAACGCTAATGCTGACGGATGGAGACACACTTGTAGAAGCTGATTCACTTTCGCTGATGGAGGGAGAAGCATTTAAGGACTCTGAAACGCTAATGCTGGGGGATAGAGAAACACTTGTAGAAGCTGATTCTCTCTCGCTGATGGAGGGAGAAGCATTTGATGACTCTGAAACGCTAATGCTGGTGGATAGAGAAACACTTGAAGAAGCTGATTCACTTTCGCTGATGGAGGGAGAAGCATTTAAGGACTCTGAAACGCTAATGCTGGGGGATAGAGAAACACTTGTAGAAGCTGATTCTCTCTCGCTGATGGAGGGAGAAGCATTTGATGACTCTGAAACGCTAATGCTGGTGGATAGAGAAACACTTGAAGAAGCTGATTCACTAGCGCTGATGGAGAGAGAAACACTTGGAGACTCTGAAACGCTAACGCTGAGGGATGGAGACACACTTATAGAAGCTGATTCACTCTCACTAATGGAGGGAGAAGCACTTGGAGACTCTGAAACGCTAATGCTGAAGGATGGAGACACACTTGTAGAAGCTGATTCATTTTCGCGGAGGGATATTGACAAAAGTTTAGAGTCTGAAGCGCTCGGAATACTGAGGGATAGAGATACCCTCGTCGAAGTTGAATAACTTGCACTGATAGATTGATATAGATTTGTAGAATCTGAAGATCTAATGCTGATGGCTGAAGTTATACTGGTGGACGCTGTGCTGATTGTGGGGGATGAAGACTTACTTTTAGAAGATGACTTGCCAAGGTTGACTGATATTAGCAGTTGATATGGCAATTGATAAGGCGGAGGCAAAACTGCGCTGACTCGGATAACTGCAAGAAAAGCTGAAAATGCAATATTTCGTTTAGATCAGAAGGGTACTTCGATATCAGGCAATAGCCAGCCGTTGTTGCCTTATAACAGCTGCTGTTTTCCCTAGAGTTCTTTATCTCATGCGGCCCATTAGAATAGCCCATTTTACAGTTGTTTGCTAAGTGTCCTAGCCTATGAATGGCAGCGAGGCTGCCGGTGATTTTTTATTGATACAGACCTCACTTCTTTTATCGTGTAAATTGTGTTATTGTAATTTTAATTAGTCTACATTAACATAAGAAAAACACAACGGTTTGTATCAAAGCAGGGTCACCGGCAGCCTCGCTTCCATTCTTAGGCCGGGTAACTTAGCTACAACTGTAAAAGGGTCTATTGCAATCTTTGCTAAAAACAACATGTCCGCTTTAAATAGGTAGATAGATCAATTTATCTCAATCGCTCCTAATAGGTGTGTTACGTTTATTCCGGTCTCCAGCCCTGGAGAACAACAGTCGGTCTGTTTTGCTTAATTCAGGTGAAAGAAGCTTAAAAGAGTCTTATTTGCATATCAGAGACATTCTAATTAAAAAAAAAAAAAAAATGGGGAGGGGGGAGAGGGGTTTTACAATGCAACGCGCCTTACCGTGGCCACCTAAGAAAGTTTTTTTTACAACTTGTCCGCAAATTAGGATGTGTGAATTTGATTGACAATCACTCCTTCTTGCAAAGTTCTCACATTTGTGAGTTGAACACCGTTGCATGGGTTGTTGAGTTGACATATTTACACTTAATTGTCAAATGCAAAAGTTTGTTGGGTGGCGACGGGAAGTCGCGTTGCTTTATAAGCGTCAAGGTTTTTTTAATAGTAGTGGGGGTTATTTCCAGATTTTTCTTTTCCTTGGAGAAAACTGCTATTTGTTTATCCAATAACGTTAAATTGGCAAATTTAACAACTACTTATCGAAGTGACGTAGCTATTGGTGGATATTTACCAAGTCGTGACGCGGCGAAGTATATACCCGACGCTAGCCAGCGACACTGAGGTGAACAGTTGTTTAAGTAAATACTAAAACAGCGAGATAATATGGCACAAAAAGCTGATTTTAACTCATTTTTTCCTGCGACGATTACAAAATTTCCCCAGGAGCGTAGGTGAATAGTTAACAATTATTCCATGAGCGCACGTTGGATATGAGATGGTAAATAGCCAACGAGGCGCGTAGCGCCGAGTTGGCTATAACCAGTCTCATATCCAACAAGCGCGAATGGAATAATTGTTTTATTAAATTCCTTAAACTCCAAAAGTTTGGAAGTACGAAATACGAGCGAAAAAGGGAGAAACTCCTAGCGAAATCGAAAAAACTTGATGAAGATGCGATGTTGTGTAATACTTGGTGGTCAGACAGACGTAGGCTCATCACAAAAAACATTTCTTACTTTTTCGCGTACTTCTAAGCTTCGAAATTGATCCAAACTTTCCCCAAAAACGTTTTTCTTGTGCTTTATACAAAGAGAAATTTCGATTTCTGGCGTAAAAATTTTTAGCTTAGCAACGTTTAGCGCAATCATTTACCATACATGGTCAAACTAAGGTATATGAGCTGATAACCGAGATTGAGTGAACCAATCAGAGCACGAGAATTGCATTATCCGAGGTTGAGAATTTAATAACACAGGATATTCGGAGTTTGAGAAATCAATTAGAGCGCGCCTTCAACGCTATCCACTGTTTTAGTATATAATAAAGCTTGATATTTCTTGACGATTGTGATGATGATCAGGTGATAGTCTTTTCGCATTATTAAGTATTGATAAAGATGAACAGGGAGTGTCTTAAAACAAGAACGGGTCCATCCCACAGATCCCACCTGGAACAAACATTGTAATCAACCAAAATTAAACTCCAAAATTCGATTCGAAGCAATTTCAGGTAACTTGCTAAAACCACGGCTCCTCTCGTCCAAGTCGCTATGTGTTTTAGTTGAGCCTCTCATCGCTCAGAAATTTGTCGGTAGAACTAATTTCGCCGCTAAATTGCAGATTGCTCTAAAAATCTCACTTTTAAAAATAGCGGATAATTTATCCTTTTTCGCTATTTGTGTTAATTAGGCTTACTAAGTTCATTCTGGTTTAAATATTCCTACGTTCGTAGCGGCACAGAAACGCATTAGCAGTAAACAAAAAAGACGATTTTTGTCACAGAAAACACAGTTGTAGCGCATCAGTAGTTTTATAAAGCCTCTACGTGACTGCCCCTGAAAGTTAATTACCAAGACCAAATTAGAACATTTTCAGGATACTTTGAAAAACACGTTTCCTTTCTTTCACGTACATTTAAATGTTATGCAGCCATATTTGGATTTGAATATAACTCGTCCGCTTTAGATTAAAGACAATAGGCTATTTCCAAATTTGTCTGCCTCCTCTTCAAAGCGAGTCTAAGTGCAAAGTTTTTTCTATGAAATTTAGTTTTCATTAGTATGTAAAGTAGAACTAATTACCATCACAAAAACTTGTATTTAGACTCTCTTTGAAGAGGAGGCAGACATGAACTTGGCAATTACCTATTAAAGAGATAATATTTGCACTGTTTAAGAAATATCCCCATGGAGCGACGGACAAACACGTAATCAGTCCCACATCGTACTCGGTCTCTATTAACAAAGAAGTCATTTCAATCAATTATACTAAGAAACGAGTGTTGAGGAAAAGGTCAGAAAAGATAAGAAATGACATGCTATATATAAAGCTAGATATCTACTAATGAAGCTAATTCGTGGTTTTCACGTTACGTCGTCTGGGCTCCCATGTTGATGGACGAAAACAAAAGATCTCTCATTTCCTCCTTTTGTTCGTCAACCAGCAATTGAACATTACATCTGATTGCTATCTGTGTCTCTAGAGAGATTGGTTGTAAACCACATATAAATAAAAAAGTACACTGACTAAAATAACTAAGTATATAAATTCAATAATTAGGTTTTTGATGCACCCTTAGTGCAAAAGTAAACCTTTTTCCCAAGGTCCGAGAAAAAAGCTGCGTGATTTCCAAGGCATTTTCAAGAACGCCAAAAATATCCTTTGGTGGCTCGTGCCGAGATTCTCAGATGAACTTGTTTTGTGATTGGATTATACAGAGATGGTGATGGCGTAAACGACCTTGGTAAACTATCTATTCGAGAAATTTTGGTTTTAACGTATATACGCCCACCCGTATACTCTTAGCGGGGAAGGGAAGGGAATCAGGTGACAGCCTGTCGGGGGAGGGGTATGTTACATTTTAGCAATGTGCAACCCTCGTTTATCTTAGCGGGAAATCACGCCAGAAACGGTAAGGGAATTACCGTCTCGTTCAGAAACTTGTTTACTTTAGGAACTTGTTTTCAAGTATTTCATTCTATTACGACGAGCAATGGGATAAAGAGCAGGAAAGAGTACTAGAGGAGAGGCGACGAAATTTGAGAAATTTAAGCGGAGAAAGCCTCAAGAGAAGCCTAGGAAGGAGAAGAAGAGAAAATTTCAATGACGAACACCGTTAAAAAGCTGAGAAAAATAGAGCGAGAGACAAAACACTTGGTTGCAACGATTAACTTTCCAGTAGTGTTTTCTTTCTTAATGCATGCCTCGCTGCCTCAATTATTTTGTAAAACTCGCTCAAAAAACCAAGAATGCCTGAAATGTTAGGTTTAGGTTCTTTTTGGCCTGATAAAAACCTAGAAAAACGGTTTGATAAGCTCGAACCTGCGGTTTTCGGCAAAAACCGCCAACAGGGATTGAGTTATAACAATTGTTTGTTTAGTTTGGCACGTGCCGGCTGTAGTTGCTATTTTGGAACCGCGTTCATCACTTATAGGCTTTTTGTGTGAAATGGATGTCCAGTCGTGGACTTCTTTGTTTGACTGTGAAATTGCAGTCGAGTAAGCAAATTCCTGTGCCTTAGCTTGACTTTTTTATTCGTAGTTTCTGCTGTTGCTCTAAACTGAAGAGAGAGGGTGTAAAGATTATCAGTCACACGGAAAATGCTGTGGAAGAGATTACTGTGCATGCAATTTCAGTTTTAGTTGTTGACTAAAATTGTTATTTATTGTTCTCAAGATTTGCCTGTTTACTGCTGTCAGCTCAGAGGTGTGATCACTGTAAACTGTATACACTAATGACGATCAATTTTGTACTTTATGCCGGCAGAAGCACCATTATTTCCATATACACTATATTGCTTTCTGGGGCTCAGTAGAAACGGGAGCTCCGCTTAAAGGCTTGGCTAAATCTATATATTATAATACGACAAGAGCCCATAACCAGAGGCCTACAACTTCAATACTAGGCCTATGTAACGGTTTAATATATAGATTTAGGCAAGCCTAAAAGCGGAGTTCCCGGACCGTTTTTTTTCTTATTAGCTGTAAGGTTAGTCCGTCCGTGTTTTGGTGTTTCTGGTTACTTCTTAATTAAATCATTTTCTTCGCTTTTTTCTTTAGAAAAATTCATTTCCCAACTAACACCACCTGATTAAAAAGAAAACATGAAAATCCTCAGCAAAAGAACGGACTGAAGAAAAAAGTCATTTCAGAGTCAATTATCAAAAGCTGCAAAAGCCAGCGAATAGGAATCACGCTAAAATTAGAAATCACAGGCGTACTAGCTCGGCATCGGCGTTAGGAAAATTTGTCAGTTCAAGAGTTTTATTGATGTACTTTATTCCACTAGATCATTCACATTTAAATATATATTTCATACACCTTATTCCAAAATGGCCGCTGATTTATGCGGATATAAATTGGCCCTTGTTGCCTCCCTCAAGATAAAATATTCTTTTGAAGTTTAAGCTTAAGAACGAGGCGTCAAGGGCTAATTTGAATAAAAACAAAATAATATTTAAAAGGCGTAAATTTTGGAATAAGGTGTATTGAAACACGCCAGCT
>NC_090892.1:22131050-22133550 GCF_036669925.1 Montipora capricornis | reverse complement strand
CTGCTGTGATACATTATCTAATATTAACATCTTCATGCCCATTCTAGTATTTTCTAAATTAATCGACAGGTACTAAATACTTTTTCCGGCACCTCACTTGTAGGAAAGCTTTGGAAGAAAACAAAATTATCATTCTTCTTAAGTTTCTCCGCCAACAGGCAAAATAAAGAAGATGAAAGAAGTTAAAAACTTCGTATGCTGCGTGGCACTTGTTACTACAATAACAAAATAAAAGTTGAGAATGTTGCTGAAAGTGCCAAAATCTTAACAAATGTCCAGACGTTTCAGGACTGTGCCCTTCATCAGTGGAATGTTCGTTAATAAACGAACATTCCACTGATGAAGGGCACAGTTCCGAAACGTCTGGACATTTGTTAAGATTTTGGCACTTTCAGCAACATTCTCAACTTTTATTTTGTTAAAATAAAGAAGAACCTTCCTTTCATTGTCTTTTGCATAAATGCTCTCCGTCTATTCCTAGCGCGTTACCACAGTGGAAAAACAATTCAAGTTTTTTTAACAAGTTGAATAGGCATTTGTGTGCATGTTACAAACGTTGACGTATGTTGACGTACAATATAGGGGTGTGTAAACGATGTTGCTTTGCCAACGATGATGTCTTCGAGAAAAGGATCTAGTGGCTACACAACGCTTCTTCTTTGAATAAACATAGGTTTGAACAAACAGAAGGAGATGCGAACTTTTTTCGTTTGTGGTCTTTAATACTAGATCTTACTCTCAATCGGGTGGACGGTTTCATCCAGACTGATATCTACTCCAAACCCACGGATAATCATATTTATTTGTTACGGAATAGCGCACATCCTGCTCACGGTTACCAGAGCCATTCCCTATGGAGTAGCTACCAGGATTCGAAGGAACTGTTCTACCGATGAGGCGTTTAGTAAACGCTCTTCAGAATATCAGGGCTATTTATATAACCGGGGTTACAACCCTAGATTGGTTTCACAACAGTTTGAGAAAGCCCAGTCTATTCCTAGAGAAAAATTGCTTCAACCTCAGCCTAAGGAGTCCAAACAAATCTTTCCACTGGTGCTTGATCTCAACCCTTGCTTACCCAGCATTGGGAAAATTCTTAGGAAGCATAAGCACTTAATTTATGATTCACCATCTCTTAAAAAAATCTTTCCGGTAGGGTCCATCATTCCTGCTTTTCGTAGAACTAAAAATATCAAAGAAATCTTGAGGAGTAAGCCTTGTGAGCAAGATAGCGCGCCCGATAACAAGCGGGGTTGCTTTAAGTGCAAGATCTGTGTCGCAATTATTTAAAGGAAACTAATTGCTTTTATAGCACTAGCACTAGCAGGACGTATCCTATCACGCAGATTCTTAGTTGTAAATCTAAAAATGTCACCTACTTGCTTACGTGTAAGAAATGCAATGTACAGTATGTTGGTTCCACTAGTAATGAATTTAAAATTCGTTTCCGCAACCCCAAGTCTTCTATGATCACCAAAAAACGTACTTGTGAAGTTGCCATTTATCTTAGCAAAGAACCTCGTGCTCTAGCCGATTTTGAATTTTGAATTATTGAACAGTTATGTATATATATATATATATATATATATAGATATATATATATCAACAGTTATTTTATATCCGAACTGTGCAGTCAAAGGTTCAAACTAGTTTCAGACAGTTACGCTTCATTTAAAAGGATAACGTTCTCCAGGCCAATATTCAATGATAACGGTTTTATGTCTTGACGAAAGTATATGTATCGGCTCCATTTCTTTTGCATCCTTTGATTTTATTCTTACTTTTAAAGTCTGTATTTTATTCGCAGTCGTTTGTCGGTTGTTTTAACGGAAACGTGCGTCTGCCGTGTCGGAACCGGGACAACGATGTATTTACTGCTTCTACGGCATGTAGCGTGATCGTTATTATAATTTATTTACGATAACGCCATCGTCAAAATTTTGGTGTAACTCTATTAGTTCACTTAATGTCAGGTAACTCATATTGCTAGCAAAGAGTTTGGTTGCTACGTCAATGCCAGCTCACATAGTCTTACTGAGCCATCTAAAGAGAAAATAACTATTTTTACTCTTCATGGGCTCGAGCGCCATCATGCACGTTTTACTGGAGCAACCGACAAGAGTGCAATGCTGTTAAGGTTGCTGACAATTTAAGAGTTCTTCAAAATGTGGATATAACTTACCCTGCAAAACAGCCGAGAACAGAAATGCGCTGCACACCATTACTAAAGTGAGGGCCAGTTGAAGTCAGTTTGTTTCAGTCAGTCAGGCTTTGCCTAGACCGTTCTTTATGACCCTTTTTGCATATTACTGTTCAAAGCTACACACCCCTGATGTGTTTTGTCGCTTGACTGAACTATATTATTTACTACCGGACGCAGTTTCCAAGAAAGTCGTCTCACTTTATTGCGTTTTTTTTAATCACTTCTCCCCGCCCATCAACGCTGACACATAAAGATACATTATGATTGTGATTATGACGTCTTGTTTAACTTCCCGAT
>NC_090892.1:22121050-22126050 GCF_036669925.1 Montipora capricornis | reverse complement strand
GTGGAAAACAAGAACTTTGAAACCAATTTACTTGCCTACGAAGCGAAACAACTGGACGAAAAGTTTCAAAAATTCTTCTCGTTGCATGAATTTCTTAGGTTGTAGTATAAAACAAATAATAGAATGATTAGTATGAGATAATTGGCATAAATAATAAATATCACGACAAATCATGCTATTACCTACACAAATTTTGTGTATAAAATTCTGAGTACCAAGATGAAGCAATGTAATTCAAGTGATAACTGTGAGGAGGCACACGGTGACTGTAGTAGAGAAAGCTATCATCCTCTACAGAGAAATGCGTCTTGAGGTGGAAGATCGAAAATTAATAGGCCGAGTAAAGATAAAAAGAAGGGAAGAGAAAAGAATTTACCTCTTCGAAGATAATTTTATTCTGAAGAAGTGGGCTGCTATCTTATCAGTTGCTGGGTATTTCTGTAATCGACATGAGGTGAGTTCACTGGTGAAGAGCACGGATTTCATTTCTTATATTCAAAACTACATAATATCTTTGCGCAACCGTGTAATATACCTATACATTGCCTTTTTTTGAGGAGACTAGTACTGCTATCTGAAAATGCAGGTCAATTTTCTTCAACATTAAAGACTGTCTGTCGAACGGCATGCATAGCGCGCCTCGGCTCAGGTTTCGTCGACCACGAAACCTCCATTGACCATCGTGTGTTTTTATCTTGTATTGAATCCATCGCCATTGGAGGCATATTGTTCGAATCTAATGCTGGAGTAGTATTGTAGTGTTATTATTCCTTGTGCCCTGAATGTGTATCTTTCATTGCTACTCCGTAGTTTTGGTGATTTAATCATTATTGATATATATCGGCGGCGAATTCGTCATGTCAACGGTGAAAACGAACAGTGGATAACCAGGCGTGGTGGATAACTGAGCAGTTGGACCGTGGTGAGGTGACGATGGCAACTTCAAGATATGTCCGAATGAAGTCCTCAGAGACCTGAGCCACGGACGTTAGTTCGGGATCACTCGAGTTCGAGTTTCAATTGCGGAAGTCATTGTTTGAATTGAGTGAGCTACATCTGTTTTCCTCTCTGTTTAATCTTTTTCTCTGTAATATTTTCGGATCTTGATTTCATACCAGACAAACTATGGCTGAAATGATTTTGTGTCTTATAAAGCTTATGTCGGGGCAAACGTTCCCGGTATTGACCAAAATGAGCACAGGTACCCCAAGCTCGATATATGAGCAGCTCTTCTATATGACCTTTGCATTGTTACGTGACTCGATCGATTTGCATATTTTTAAGGATTTATATGGGGAAAATAACGATTGTTTCTGTAACCCATGAAAATGTAACGATTTAAATAAAAATCGTCTTACCTTACTTTAGTTGAGTGTTTTTTCCCTCCTGTGTGGTCTTTGAGCAGATTTACGGCCATTCCTGTTAGTTTTTGCACAGGCGCCCCAAGCTGAAAATACGTGGTGTATGCGACAGTTTGTGTATATAGAGAATTGTTTGGGAAAATCACCGATCGTAAAAAAATTGTCTAAGTAACTATCTCATTTGAAATAAAGTTTTCCTACCTCAAATGTGTGACCAACTTGTCTCTTTTGGCGAGTTTCGAGCCATTCTGACGCCGTTTAGTGAAGTCATCCGGAAGACCGTTGCTGAAATAATGGGAAGGCCGGTGACTCCATCCATCGCTGGCCAGACCTCACTCCACAATCTTTTTCTCCTCAACAGGAAAAGTCCCGAATCGCAATAAAAACAACAGTTCCATAAAGCCCAATAACCGTTGTTGACTGCCCAGTCACAAGTCAACAACGGTCGTGTTGCCAGCGCGCGGTCAAATTCAAATGGACCAATCAGAGTTGAGGCTGAAACCATCTTGCGAGTTTCCGTTGTTGACTACCCGGTCACAAGCCTTTGAGGAAAGCCGAAGAGGTGAATTTTAAGGCAAAGATTTCGTTCGCCACGAGTCTTTCGGCCGCCGAAACGCACGTATTTGGAGTGAAATTTATTGGGCTTTATGGAACTGTTGTTTTTATTGCGATTCGGGACTTTTCCTGTTGAGGAGAAAACGATTTGTGGAGTGAGGTCTGGCCAGCGATAGATGGAGTCACCGGCCTTCCCATTATTTCAGCAACGGCCTTCCGGATGACTTCACTAAACGGCGTCAGAATGGCTCGAAACTCGCCAAAAGAGACAAGTTGGTCACACATTTGAGGTAGGAAAACTTTATTTCAAATGAGATAGTTATTTAGACAATTTTTTTACGATCGGTGATTTTCCCATACAATTCTCTATATACACAAACTGTCGCATACACCACGTATTTTCAGCTAGGGGCGCCTGTGGTTTTTGAGGGACCGGTTTGCTCCCTCTCTATATACTCACCAAGGTTGGGTACTCTCACGAAGCAGTCGATCCGATCCGCCGAAGGAAAACGGCCGTAAATTCTCTCCAGCAGCTCCAGTCGCCTCGAAATTCCGGGTAGAGCACGGACGATAGTTAATTGTTCCTTCTGTGGTCTTTGCTTGGCGTCGAAAATTCACAGAGGCCGAATAAAACGCCGGCAATCTCTGTAAACTTTCCTGTTTTAGCCATCGAAAGAGGTTTTGTTCAAACTTCGCGTTAGCCAACGATCAAAAGTTAGCTTAGCGACCAGGCCAAAGACTTCCACTCCGGGTGGGAGACAGTCCTTTGATCCCATCAAAAATCACTTCCTTGAATTCACTTCCTTGAAATCCTACAGCAAAAGTCTTTCTTTAGTTTCACAGATGAACAACAACGAGTATTGAGAACTGCAGGGTACGAGGGTATTGATTTTAGGCGATGGTTAACTGCGGTAATATGATGTTAGCCCTTGTCTTGTAGGCGGTTGTAAACTTTCCGGCCACAGGTAGCTAGGGCTAATATTTTTTCAAGGAAAGTTTACGGTCAGAAATTAATATGTGTTCTGGCGGATTGAAGGCTATCCATTGCAGTTTTTTCTTGAGCATCGCGAAACAGATTCATCTCCCGATGCGGCACTTTGTCCTTGCCAACTGACTGCGTTTCACCCAGGTTTTGGACACGGAAGACGAAAGTAAATTGTTTTCTTTGCACCACTCTATGCACAACTCTGGAAAGGCTATAAATCAGGGACAATTTCCAAATGATCAAATCTCCCACTGCTGTGACTCTTTTACTTCGGTAGCCATCTTGATTATTACAAAGACACAAGTTTGCTTCAAAAGAAGGGAAATATGAAATTATTTTAATTGCAATGAACTCGTGCATGAAAGGTTCCCATGAAAGATGCACCAATCAGACTTTAAGCGTGGTATACTCTTCCACGCAGTGAACTTATAAGTGTGCCGCACGCACGGGGCATGAAGGAAAAGCAGGTCACAGTTCACAGCAATACTAGGAAACCTAAAACTATCACATGGAAAATATCATTTTCAAGGTGTGAATTAGCAACTTGACACGTTAGCTCAGTGGCAAAGAACAGGGACAAGTAATCCAGAGGTTTACAGTGGGTCAGAGTTCAAGACAAGCTGCGAGTGACATATCATGGGATAAAATGGCAGAAAAAGCCCAGCGGGATCTGGAAATAAGAGCAAGACGAAGAGATAGAAAGGGGAAAGCTGGGACAAAAACGAGTAACGGTGTGGGCGATGAAGGGAAAGAAGAGAGAGAGGGAGGGAGAGAAAAAATGAGATCCGTTTTTATTCATCCCTAAGTACAAATTACCCATGTATATATTCGGTTCTCTTGGGTATACGTATTGTTCTACAAAACAATGGCGCGAATGAGTAATTGATTTATTCTGCATGCATAATGAAGTAGGGACCTGTACGGAAATCATTCCGGAAAAAAACACTCAACTAAAGTAAGGTAAGACGATTTTTATTTAAATCGTTACATTTTCATAGGTCACAGAAACAATCTTTATTTTCCCCATACAAATCCTTATAAATATGCAAATCACTCGAGTCACGTAACAATGCAAAGGTCATCATATAAAGAGCTGCTCATATATCGAGCTTGGGGTACCTGTGAAATGAGCAACCTGTTTGTGTACGTCACTCGATATCGATTGCAACGAGTCTATGAACAATTGATTTGCCATAAATTGGATCGAGCAAAATCATAGTATTTCTTTTTCATATTGTTATAAAAAAGCAAGCGTCGAGCCCTTTTTGCAAAAACCAACAATCGAAGACAATAACTCGATGTCTGTTCGGGTCGCGGACCACGTTGGGTGAGGAAACCGACTATCTTTGATTAGTTTTAGAGCTGCGCTTTGCTTTATTTATCTGAAATATACCTTTCTATTCTTCAAGCCAACTTTTCTTCCTTTCACTTTTAGGAAAAAACCAAGGTAAGGCGTAACATCAGGGGTTTATGAGTAAAAGAGATCAGAGCAGCCACAGCCTTCATAACGACTTGGGGGGTCTGCGAGTGGATTAAGATCCCATTTGGATAGATGAATACACCGGCAAACTTCCAGCGCTTCATGGAACGATGATATCATTGTGTTCAGTAGGAGGTTTGAAGAACATATTGAACATTTGAGAATAGTACTACAGATATTGCGTGAACTTAACTTAAAGCTGAAACCACTTCAATGCAGTTTGTTTAAATGTTAAGTCCAGTTTCTAGGAAGGGTTGTATCAGGCGATGGTTACCGAATGGATCCAAGTTATGTTTGGGCAGTTGAGAAGTCAAAATGACAAATTCCCAAAACTGTTAGTGAAGTAGGACAGCTTGCTGGAATATTAAGTGACTACTGAATATACATTAAGAACTTTGCAAAGATCGCTAAGATCAATATACGACCTGCTAAGCACCTCAGGAAAAGATGGACAATCACCTTCAAAGACACCAGTCTCTTGGGAAAGAGAATAGCAACAGGCCCTTGATGAGTTAGTTAGACACCTCAGTAACCCACAAATAATGGCTTATCCAGATTTTTCAAAATCAATCACCCTCCACACTGGTGCAAGTAAAGATGGTGTGGGGGTGGGGGTTCT
>NC_090892.1:22111050-22113550 GCF_036669925.1 Montipora capricornis | reverse complement strand
GGGAATATTTAAAGAAAATACCAACTGATTTTAGCGTGCACACCATGTTGTAGATCTCTGGTACCTTTGATGCGTGCGATAGAGCCAAATTCAGTTCGTGGCTGGCACAATGAAAGCAAAGTGCTCGGGGAGACACGTCTTGAAAATTCTTGGCACACCCATTCTGGCATCCTGCCATGTTACCAGCCCCATCATAAGTCTGAGCTCTGCACATTTTAAGATCCAGCTGCAGGTTAGTCAGTGCGTGCACAATGGCGTTACATATGGCTTCTCCAGTGCAGCTCTCACACTCGATGTATTCTACCAATCTCTCAATAGGCTCACCGTCATGTAGGTACCGCACAACAAGACCAAGTTGCTCCCAGTTGGCAGTGTCCGTCACTTCGTCTGCCCCGATTCCAAAGAAACCTCCGCCATCCTTCACCTCCTTAACAATCACTTCCTGGATGTACGTCTTGATACACTGCAACAACTCATTCTGAGATGTCTTGGAGATATACGTGGCATTGCGGTCACATGATTTCAGGTGATCACGAAGCTCGTTGTCACCGGCATCGACTCGTAGATTAAGTAAGGCCTTGAAATTTCCCTGGTTGAGAGATTCTGATTCGGCCTCATCTCTGTGGCCTCTCAGCCCTATGCCCTGTCGCCCACACAGCTCTATGCACTTGATGATGGAAGTCAGGAAAAGCCTGTTTTTTGCAATCTGTGCCTCCCCTTCTAATGAAAGTCTGTTCTGAATGATCAGCGAGGGGTTGCTCATCATCTTCATAAAGTCGTCCATCTTTGCCTTTGAATCACGGTGGTACTGATGAGTGATGTGTTTGCTAAAATCAGTCCTGGCATCTTTCCAGTTACGGTAGGGAGCTGTGATTAGGTATTTTGCCTTGGTCCCATGGTGGGCTGGCATAGGGAAAAGAACACAACACAAACAAAAAAGTCCATCTCTTGGCTTTGAGTAGTACAAGGTATCGTACTTTTCCAACCAGTCTCTGGAACAGTACCGCTGTTTTACACCTCCCTTTTCACTGCTATCCTTGTACTGTTTTGGGGGAAACTTGAAGTCAGCCTCAGGTTGCCGATTCTTGATAAGCTTCAGTTTCTTTTCTGCAGTGATTTCTTGGTTAGGCAGGCCGATTACGTTAATTATATCTAGAGGTTGTGTGTCCTCCTTCTGCCGTCAGAGATTTGAACGGTGGCAACACCTCACATGCACTTTCAACAGCATTCACCCGGTGATCTGCTTTGGCCATGGTGACGTCTGGCTCTATGTTGCCGCTGTCAGCTGTAACCGGCGTTGCGCATTTTCTCTTGTTTGTTGTAGAGCCGAAGAATTTAAGTATGCTTGACTGTTGTCCGGGATCCGGTCGTTTTCTCGAATCACCAGATGCCATTACTGAATTCGATTCTGTAAAGAAACAGCATGATAAAGCTTTTCTAACTTGGCGCTACTATTGTATTAAAGGGGCGACAAATTACTTTTTTCGAAAATGTTTTAAAATTTGTTTTGAAAAATGTAGATGGGAAGGAGCGTTGCGTGATGAGACTGTCTTTGCAATAAAAATAAATGTTTTCATAACGGAGAAAGATCATGCATCGTGGAATGAAGACAATGGGCGGATAATCCGTCCAGACGAATTTTGCGTCTGTTATGTTATCCGTGTAAAGACGGAACGAAGTACGAGACGAACAACATCTCTATACACACAAACGGATTATGCGTCTGGACGAACTATCTTCTGTAGTGCGTCGTTCAAGACGCACTACAGAAGATAGTTCGCCCAAACGCATAATCTGTCTCGTGAACGTCTTTATACTAAGACGCATAACCAGACGAACTACAAATCTTTGCACATGTTTGTTCCAAACGAATTATCCGTCTCTAGTATAAAAATGGCCATTTTAACTCTCAGACTAATAATTTGAACGCATATTTTAAAAGCAAAACATTACAATAATTCTAAGAAACGAATAAACTAAAAACTTACCAATATTCCTCTGATCCGGTGGAAACGAAGAAATCCACAATCAAAGCACAGTACGGTGATAGGTAATCAGAAAGTACACAAACAAATTAACGAAGAATTGAAAAGTACAGAGTAAACCACGTGGAGATTGTTTAGCTAGTAGCAAGTAGATTGAAATCTGATATCTGAAATCTGATATCCTTTAAAAACTATAACCACAAGATGAGGCGACAGAGCTGCAAAGCTTTACGTATTTCCGTTATTACGGAAATACATTTCACAATGTTATTCTCATTGTACCTAACCAAAATATATATAATTCTATATATAGACATTAAGATTTTACATGCTTTAGCTAAAAAAAATCAAAAGCTCGAACAGACTGCTTACAAAATCATAAAATTATTGTATATTTTGACAAAAAAAAAATCTCCGACGAACTGAAAGGGGGGGCCGCGGCCCGCTCGGCCCCCCACCCTAAATCCGCCCCTGTCACTGTATTGTGTTGGCAATTAATATCCACAGAACCTTGC
>NC_090892.1:22093550-22103550 GCF_036669925.1 Montipora capricornis | reverse complement strand
ATTCCTTTCATCTGGCTCTTAAATATACCTGGAAAATTTCGGAAACTTTATTAGCTTTCCTAGATAGCAAAGTTTCTATCAGTGGCAACGGTTTATGTACCAGTGTGCACTACTAACCTACAGATTCTCACAGTTATATGTTGTATTCATCGTCACCTCCATCACATGCGCCAGGAACTCCATTCCTTATTCTCAATTTCTTAGACTTCTACGTCTATGTAGTGATGACTCCGACTTTTCCAGCAAATCAGAAGAGATATGCCAGTTTTTTTTCGAAAACCGTGGCTGTCCTGTCTCTGTGGTCAAAGCGGGCCATCATTGTGCCCAAAAATTTGATCGACAGTCAGCACTACTTAACACTAGGAAAATATCGGGACCTGAGCGATCTGTTAAGATCACCGATCGTGTCACATGTACCTCCGCAAATGTCATTTATTGCATAACCCGTACGTTACGAAATAAGTTATATATTGGCGAGACAGGTAGACGACTAGGCCACCGATTCCGCGAACACCTTCGCGATGTTGAGAGGAATGACAAAGATGCATCTAAGCCAGTCGGTCGTCATTTTAATCTCCCTAACCACTCCAAAAGACAAATGGCTGTCTGCGGCCTTTCCCTACATCTAGGTACTACGGAAAGCCGCAAGAATCTGGAGCAAAAATTTATCTTCCAAATCGGCACCCTTAATTAATCCCCGCGGTATTAATGAACGCTTTTCATTTAAAAATTTATTCCTGTTTTTTAAGTTGCCATGTTGCCACCAATAGCGTACCTCCTGCTCCAACCCATCATTCCTCGATTCGCTCTGATGAAAGGCTAACGCTCGAAACGTCAGCTTTTAGAATCCCTGTACGATGGTCAATTTACATTTTCAACTCCGTTGGTAAAACAAATTTTTGTGTACTCCTTCTCCACCGACGCAGTACCACAGTTTCTTTAGAAACTAGTCCCTTAATTAAGTTGATGTATAAATTAGGCTGTGTAAGTTAACATTCTTTTGGAATTTTGTGACAGTTTTATTTATTCCTTCGTGGCAAAATTTTCCTTGGCTTACAATATTTCAAACCAGTTAATTGTGATTTTCTATGTCTAATTGACAGAAAATATATTCCATCAAAAATTCAAGATACCAAAACTAATTTATTTATAGGTATGCAATAGATTAATCATGCAATTTTTGAAACTCCGTCTTTGACTTTCCCTTTTTTATTGGAATGTTACAAAATGTCTAAGCAACATGAAGTTATTTTGTTTCATTGAAGATCCTTGCTTGAAATAACTGCATCTACCTGTTATACATTTGTTTTACGCCACGTACTTTGTAATTTATGAACTCCCTGTCATTTTAACCTAATATGTTGATGTTTCGTGTATCTGTTCTCTTTATTGTTGTCTCAACCCCTATTATTGTAATCTCTTTATTTTCCCTTCCCGCCTCGATTAGCTAGGCTATTTTGCGGGTAAGGATCAAAGGAAAATGTACGAAAGGTGAATGTATAATAAAGTTGAATTTGAACTTGAAATTGTGGTTAGTAACCTTTATCTGCACTCCTTTCAAAATACCCTAAAAACGCAAGTTGTCAATGTTATAAAAGTCATGTTATTTGTTAATCCATATTTAGTCATGAGTACATTAATTCAAGTTATGATAAACATGAGAAGTTTAGAGAGCTCTTGCATGGAAAATTAAAAAAGAAAAGATTGAAGGTCCGTGTTTAGTTTCTATGCGTGGAAACTGTGGTGCCGCACTGTTAGGGAGTGAAAAACAAAAATATATATATATATTTGGCTTTATGAAACAAGTTGATAATTAGCAAATAATATTCGCTGACGTTTTTATGTACCTAGACCTCACTTAACAAACCGAGAATTTTGACATCGGGACTTTCGGGAAAACAAAACTAACTGTTTCCCTCGGGACCATACATCAAGTGTATACTGACGCGCACAAAGTTAACTTCAGTTTAACATTCCAGTTTAACAAATTTGTGGTAATACAAGTCAGTTTGATCAACAAAACTGCTCTGACGTAAGTTCTTACATTTTCCTTGTAACCGAAGATTTACAGGAATGTGCTGAACTTGCAACCACAGTGTTTAATGACCATGATCGTGAAACCACACGATATGTTCTGAACCACAAAGGGAAGAGGATCTCAGTTGATTATTTTGAAACTCCTAGAAAAACATCGTTCTCTTACCACCGACAGTGCAATCTTGTGGAGGCGGTGGGACTCATCGACGACGTCTTCTTCCAAACCATCCTTGAACTTCATCTTCGCAAAGCGCCATGACCAGCAACATCACAGAAAATATTAATTTTTGAGAGATAGCGACTCCATTGAAAGTTTGAAAAAAAAAATTTAAGCGCGAAATGAACTACAAAAGTTTGAGATTAAAATTACTTAATCATGAATGTATGAAGCAATGGAATAGAGCGACTAATTGTATTAGACAAGCCGAGACAAGACAAGAGGACGACCGCAGTCGAAGGCAACCCGGAGGCTCCTTTTTGCATTAGCTTCTCCCGTGATTTAAGCCAGGGAGGTGTGGGCGCCACTCCAATGCCGTTGCATGCACAACTTGTTCCCAGTAAGACTGGTACTCATTTCACCCACCACGAATGGATGGAAAGCTGAGTGAACTTTGGAACGTACGGCAAGGGTTAACTTTGTTTTTCCCGTTTTGATAGAGTTAACCCATGCATGTTATCTCTTTTACGTCACTAACACTGCATCTTAATAACTTTTCGCCGTATATTGTTTTCAAAACGAGAACACAAAGGGCAAATGTTGAGTCTTGGCGTGACACAAAGCACTAGTACAAACGGCATGAATGAAATAGTATCAATCTATAGTATTTATTACTTCTCATTTTTGGCGGGAAGTTTAGTTCGTTCTTCTTATTTCTCGTTAGGTGGGGTCTAAATTAAGTAGTCGGACCGATCAGTCATCACAGCATACAACCCACATAAGACATTCACCTCGGCCTCGAGACTTCGAGTAGCGGGGAAGTCAACAGTGAAATTTGTAAACAAATGGAGACAAGAAGTTTGGATAGTTCAATTGAGTGTGATTTACCGATAGTTTATTTCCCGAAAAAGGAAAAATATCTGGGAGCAGCCACCTCCATTTTCATTTCGTTAGATTATATGCATAATTTCATGAGTTGAAAATTGTTGAAATTTGGCTGAAATTCTCAGTTTCAAAACATGAAAGTGCCATTGGCTTGTACGACGAAAGGCAGTCTCACGGGTACCCCATGACCCCCCTTCCCCTCCCCGGTTATGGCCCTGTAAACCAGCTTGAAAATGATATTATTCCGATAATTCTCCTCTCCAATATTTACTTTGTTCGCAGATTTGACAAAATATACGATTCGGTTCTCTCTCGTTTTTACTGCGAAGTCCGAAGGGCTATTAGGGTTTAGAATGGGGCATGGTACCTCAAGTAACCAACATAACACTTCCAAAATTCCGGCGAAAGTTGTCAATGTTCCAAAAGTTCGGACACGATATGATGCCTTATTTAACACGAGAGGTTGAAAATTCTTCGAACTCTTTGTTAGACCTCGCGTAGTGGTAGGTAAGTGTCTCGAAATATTTCATCTAGGGGTAGGTGAGTCTACTGGCCTTTTGAGAACAAACTGGGAAATGGCCTACACCACTAAAGATAATCTGTAGTCAATATCCGAAATCGTCGAGTGAAAGAGAAGGGTGCGTCATGTGTCTCGTTCTTAGCGGAACAGTACGGACGCTTTATATAGCGCTCACCCGCTTACCACACACGTTATAGAGCTATCCATTCACAATCGAACAAAGCACCTTTCGCTATGGACAAAGATCCACTCTAATTTGTTCTTGAGCGGTTCTGTTTTGGCAGGATTTTTGTCCATCACAAAAAAGAGCGCAACATAGCATTCTTATTTTGAAACAAAATTGAGGCAACTGTTGTGAACGACTGCTGCAATACCAAGAGGGCGCTGCTGTTTCTAAAAGAGCCGCGCAAGGAGCTGCTGAGTGATCATTTGCAAAAGTAAGATTTACAGTAAAAACTGAATATTTGGTATGATAAATTTGTGCCTAAATGTAATAATGGCTACACCAATGCAATATAGAGCTTCAGTGGAGCTGCACAACAATCCTGTGAAAGGTAACGGATTTTCGCCACGTATGAAAGAAGTTTTCGTCTATTTTGTTGCTTCTAGTTTATCTGGAGGGAATCTGCCTGCCTACCTTACAATAGAAAGCACATTTATGGCAACTAAATTACTATGTGAGCCTTTGGTTTACTCAAATGTGCCTTGGTCGCTTTTATTTTCCTTTGGTTTTAGGATTGGCAAATGATGTTGAACCAAATCCTGTTTGTCAGCGCTCTGGACCAAGGCCACTTTCTGTTTTCACCGTAGGTCCTCGTACGTACAAGATTGTGCAGCTCACCCATAAGATAACGTTTGAAGAGAGACTGCAGAGAAAGGTCCCTAAGTAGGATTCGAACTCTCAATCTCGTCATTCAGAGGTGCGAGCGATGACCACTAGAAACGATAGGCTATACATTAAATGATCAAGTAAAGCTATGATCCTCGCAGTTCAGGACTTCAATGCGGTTTGAACTCGTGACAGCTCGTGACCTCGCGATACCGGTGCGACGCTCTAACCAACTGAGCTATGAAGCCACGGAGGTTGGGAGGTGGTCATTTGTAGGTTCTAATTTTCCCGTGAGGAATGAATCAATGAACGAAATGATATATGAAATGAATCATATACTGAACTGTGGATATGAAATCAAGTAAAGCTATGATTCTCGTAGTTATGTTGCAATTTTAGCAATTGCGTAGTGAAGCCTGAAAAATTCAGTACTTCAACGGTTTTTAAACCCTCCTCACAGGAAAATTAGAACCTACAAGTGCCCTACGTCATTGGCTTCATAGCTCACTTGGTTAGAGCGTCACGCCGGTATCGAGAGGGCACGGGTTCAAACCCCGTTGAAGTCCTGGATTTTTCAGGCTTCTCTACGCAATTGAATGCGTCCGGGCCATAACTGCGAGGATCATAGCTTTAGTTCATTTCATATCCGCATTTCAGTATATGATTTATTTCATATATATCATTCTGTTTGTATTAAATGTATAAGGGAAATAGCTTAAGGCGGTATATTGAGAAATCAAAGTAATCGATTTTCGGGTTAATTAGTAATGAAGACAATCTTCGCACAACTGGGTTCACCAGGAAGCTAGTAATTGTCATGGTTCATATGTAACAGTGACATGTAAAAGGAAATTCACCACAAACGGAATATAAAATTTAGGCAGCTGTATTTTAAAGTGCACCTCACCCCAAAATATTTTGTTGCTCAAATGAATCTTTGTTCCTGTTCGAAACGCATTGCGGTCATTTTATCACTGAGTCAGAAGGGGAGTGGGTCTATTCCTGATTTGACGTCACAATCTACTTTGCATGCATGTTTACAAAAATTTAATGCCATGTAAATCAGTTTGTGACGTCAAATCAAGAATAGACCCACTCCCCTTCTTACTCAGTTGTGAACAAATGATGCTTCGATTTTCGAAACCTTTGAAGCCTATAAAATGGCAGGATTTATAAAAAAAAAAAAAAAAAGGAAAAACTGGGCGCAAGGCATTTTGAACAGGTGCAAAGATTCATTTTAGCGAAAAAATTTATTTTGGGTTTAGGAGCACTTTAAGGTAAAATAGCTATTTGTAAATATAATGCTTCGATGTATTGCGGAAATGAAAAAGTACCTGTCCTTCTCTTTGATGGTTAACGAACGTAATGGACATCTGATTATCACAGTGGCTAAATTGATCAATCAAAATAGTTTGCGTTGTTTCTTTTTGTCATCTAGCTGTAGATTCTTGCAATATCTAAGGTTACCGTAAGTTGCCTTCCTCTATTTTAGTGCACGAAGAGAGCGTTCACTTTCAAACTATTGCATTGTAAAATACGTGCTGTGGTATTCATTCATTTCACTGAAATGGCTCAGTGCATTCCTAATTGAAGAGAAGTTTCGTCATAATGATGTATCCTGATCCACGAAGAAAGTTATTGCGTCACAGCAAAATGCGCGAGACCGGAAATTCTTGCGGCAGTTTTAATAAGAGGTACTTCACACAATCAAACTGTCCAGCTAACATTCGTTACTGAACTAAAAACTGAACTGAACTAAAATTGTATCAAAATTAAAACAGGTAGATGGAATGGAGTGTTTACCGCTGTAATATATCACGAGGACGCACTTTTGAAACCAAAGCACGATACGTCCTACTCGGCAAGGTAGACACAACACCAAAGTATAGGACACGCCTCCGACCTTGCACATTGAACGTTTTAAAATATATATTTAGGGGGGGGGGGAGGGGGGGGAGTCAGTATTTTCCTGCTCTTGCGTAAGATTTCTTGACCTTGTAGAGACACTCAAAGAAGGCAGCCCAAGTTGTAGTCAAACTCGCTATCTCTTCATTCAGAGCCAATCGCGATGAGCACTAAACCACGGAAGATTACGTGACAAAGAAATATGTATTTTATAGCCGCGCGCTATATGAACTCAAATGTCAGAACAAGAGTGCGGACATAAACTTCAAGTGATGTACTCGGCCGTTCTCGAGAACACATTCGGCGGCTTACGTTACAAAACAACGTCTCAATATACTTTAAAACAAGAAACTCTGTGAACTTTGTACACATTTTAACTATTTACATCTTGAAATTCACCCGGTTCTCGACGGTTACTTGAGAAAAAGGGCTCTAAGTTAGCCCTGGAACCTTCCAAATTTGCATTAAACTCAAGGTACAATTTTCAAGTGTTACGTGAAAACAATACCTACTAATTGCGAGACTAACACAAAGGTAACACGTAGAAAAAAAATACCAAAAGAATACAATAAACCACAGAAAAACTTCTACAAAACTAACGAGGCGGAAAATGAACATAAAAATTAAAAAGCGTTCGCACATGTATTAAAGAATTGTGTGCGAGACCGGAAACGAGTTTTTGTTTTTTCGTTGCACACCACCCAAGATCGGGTTATTGTATGACTTTTATAATTCTCCTGGTATTGTTAAGAAATAGTATTAAATATTTTTAAAGAACATCGTACACCCTTGTAAAGCATTTGTTTACTGGTTTTTATTGGAATCAATGCCATTAACAGCCGTTTTAAACGTAAACAACTATTCTACGATCACACTTAACCCCATCATTGTGTCACCGAATGTGGACTTTGGACTTCGGACTACGGAATTCAAACTGGATATTGACGAAGATATTGTAACATAAAAAAGACACACTGAAATACTGTGAACCTTAAAGGACATCAACTAAAAATCCTTGGAATAAAGTGTAGGCTACCGGTAGCCTCTTGTACCACGTTCCTCATAGCACTACCCACATGTACGTAACGCGTGAATTAATTCACACAGGCTACTCTACAAATGTGTATTTAATTGCACGGACTTGGATTGGGCGTCTTGGAGGGAAGCTGGATGAACTGGTCGGATTTCATTTCGGGCACGGTTCCTCTTGATACTAAAAGTAAAGGAGAAAAGAACATACAAGAACATAAGACCAGCACAGAACCAGCATAAGACCAGTATAGAAAAACAGAAGCACCGGATCCTGGTGGAGGATCTCTTAGCCGAATATCAATATTACAAAAAAAGTAAAAAGAGCAAGGCTGATATAACGGTGACGGCACAAACTGAAAAAAGGTACTTGAAAAAGGAATCTTGTCTTCTGTGTTCATTTTTTTTTTTTTTACCACTTTAAGGTGACTCAAAACAGTTTCCAACACATTCCAAGACTTAGATTTTGATGTGTCATTATAGCCACTCTTCATCAGTTGATGCTACAATCATGGTATAAAAAAACTGCCTAATCACTGGTGAACACTTTGGTATTAATTTTGTGACACAATACATTACCAAATCTGTACATGGGTTCAGAGCCCCCTAAAATTTTCGAAAAATTAAGACGGCTCTGAACCCCATGTACAGATTTTTTTAAAACTTTGTCAAAAGTTACATCTTATCCTGCTGATCAAAATTCTGTAATAAGAAAAAAATTCACCGTGCCGTTTTTTTAAATATAAGCGCTTAAAGCTGAAATTAAGGGTGTTTTTAGCAGGTCATAGTATTGCTATGGTAACCTATTGTGTCACAAAAACAATACCAACGTGTTTGCTAGTGATTGGGCAGTATTTTGATACCATAATTGTAGCATCAATTGATAAAGAGTAGTAATTATGACCCATCAAAAATCTACGTCTTGGAAAGTGCTGGAAACTGCTTTGAGCCACCTTAAGCAATTTTCAGGGTGTTTTAATCGTCAGTGTTTCCCTCTGTATGTATATATATATATATATATATATATATATATATATACATACAGAGGGAAACACAATACAATACAATACAAGATTACAATGCAATACAAGATTGGTTTCATAATCTTCATTTACTGACGAAGCTCTAAACGGCGAAACGTTTGAAGTATTAAACCGATTACAAACATATTTGCCTCAAGAAGTTTATTCCTTATTACATTATCTATCGAGCCATGGCTACACCCTTCTTCTTCTCATTATATATATATATATATATATATATAATGCTATATATAATACTATGTATCGATCAGGTGTCTGCTACCAACTGCACTGAGATTTTAGATAAACTTTTGATTACGAAGAAAGCGTACTGGAGTGCGCAACTTTTCTCATTAGCACCTTTTGGTCTTAACAAAAGGCAAGAATTCCACTTCAGGAACAGAATCACCTACAACCAACCGACCACGTGAGTCGTAATAATCTGCAAGCTTAACGAACCATATAACTTTACAACTCAGTGTAGCACATGAATTCTTTACGTTAATGATAGTTTTAGTTCTCGCTGTTATTACATTGTATCTTTCGGAATAGAATTACTTCTTTTGTTTTGTTTTGTTTGTAATGATTTTTTACTTGTATTGTTGTTAAGTTTTGTAACATACCGAAAATTCCTTGTAAACCATATATAAGCTCTTAAACCTAATTATTATCCACATGCTGTAAACTGAGGAAGGTCTAAGACCGAAACGTTTTTTAATATATTTTACTTTTTAGCTTCCAAAAGTTGTCCGTCCTCTGACTCTTTTAACTTTATATATATATATATATATGTATATATATATATATATATATATATATATATATATATATATATATATATATATAGGGAGTCTGTAAGTCGATTTTCTCGTGGAACAGTGCTCAATACGTTGAAGCAGAGGGGAAATGTAGTTGCGTCTTTTTTTCCTCTTAAAATATATATATATATGCTCCACTTCTATGTATTGAGCACTGTTTTACGAAAATCAAGTTTCACACTATTTGGGCATTTAATCGCTACTCTGAGTTTCATGCTCCATACGGAGCAATCTTCAGTTTGCCTGAAGATTGCTCTATAATTAATAATTATTGCTCTAGTTCAACTATTGAGCACTTTTAAGTTGATGAGGACTTCTACCCATTTTTTGGTTGAACAAAACCAATTGAGTTAACTAGTGGATAGTGATTTATCCAGTGGATAACGCTATCCACACTTGTAACGACTGGGGCAGCGTTTTACAAGTAGTGACTACGGTTTACAGAGACGCTGCAATATAAGAAAGTGATGTGCACAATTTAACGGACTTAACGGATGTGGAACAACGACAGCAACAACAACAACAACAAAAACAAGTACAACAACAACAATAATAATAATACTAACAATATACAGGTAAAGGGTTGTAATACTATTACCATTACTACTTCAGGGAGGGCACCCCTGCTCACGTGAGCCCCGGGCTCAGTTGCCTCCGGCTGACAGTACCCGGTTAGGGCCCCTACTGAGGATAAGGAGCACCAAATATATAAAAGGCTAGTTGTTATAATAGTTTTTCATATCGCATCGGTCGTAGCGCGGGTGAACAAGGACCGCGTCCCTCAGTAGGGAACCAGGC
>NC_090892.1:22083550-22088550 GCF_036669925.1 Montipora capricornis | reverse complement strand
TTTGTAAGATTAGTTTCTTTATTCTCAGTTCTTGAGCACAATGACTGTACGAAGAAAAATAATATTTTACTAGCTCCCAGCGCACAAAGATGCCGAAACCCTAGTTTACCAAATCTGTGCTCTTTCTTAGACATAACATTAGGGTCTGGCGCTTTTATTAAATAATGTTGTCTTCTGTAGAAGGCATTATTGCTTTGCCTAAATGTTACGTGGAAATAAGAGGATCGTGCATGTTACACAAAAAGGCACAGACACTCCACATTTGATTTACTACCCCAAATAGACTAAGCGGTACGACACTATCCCAAATGCGGAAGTTCTTGACTTTGATAATAGCTCGTTCGATATGTATTCTTACCGAGGCATTTTCCTGGGTCTTGATAACATCTTGTGCTATCATTTGGGTATACAACCCTAGAAAAGGTGGAATGTTTAGGTTCACACCCAGTGGAAGGAGATCTTCAATTGTAAAGCCTTTATCGGCCATCACAGTGTCACCTTTATCAAAATCTAACTTCAGAAAACCACTTCTCTCAACAATTTCGCGATCGGAAATACTTCCACTGTATAGTTGACTGATAAAAGTTATAGCTCCACTAGGAGCAATTCCAACTAAGCCTTTCAGAGTTACGTAGTTTTTATACGAGCTGAACAGTCAAAAGAAGGCTGGAAGGCATCTGACATCTAATCTCTGTGCAATCGATTATTACACGGGTGGAAGAGTATTTGACTTTAAAGCTATCTGGCATAGTAACTGTAACAATCTCCTTATTTGCCCATATAGATACCTGACCAAATTTAAGATACAAGTAATTTATCCAGGACAGGAATATCCTGCTCACTGTTGACTGAGAGATATGAAACAAGTGAGCCAGATGCTTTTCTGCAAATCCCGTTCTCAGTCTGCAAAGTACAAGGAAAAACTCCTCTCTTGCTTCTAAGCTCCTTTTTCTACATTTGTGAGTGCATTCCTCTGGTTGCTCGCTTTCATTTTTGTTCTCATCATAAAAACGCTTTGGGACACTTCTTTCTTTTGACGAGCAGTACCTAATGTTCTCCCCGTTCGTTCCAGTGTTCAAAAATTCATATACAGCATTTAAATGTAGCAAAGTTAAGAAAGCTGGTGTAAAAGGCGATGTCCTCGTCAGAGGATCAAAACCCTTCTGACGTTTCAAAACTTCTATTTTAGCCTTTAGCGAAGCATTTTCAAGCTCCAAACTCTTCAGTTTTTCGAGAAGTTCTTTGAAATCTTCTGTCGTGTTTCCTTGCGTATCCGTGTCGTTTTGCACGTCATGATCAGCAGAGCTACCAGCCGCCGATGAAGTGCAGTTATCAGCGTTGGTTTAAGTTGCACTAGTTGTTTGAGATACTATCAACTCTGTGTCTGTATTCGACGTAAACAAACGTTTCTTAGGAGGCTTTCTCTTTAGCGGAGAACTTTGTGACCAAGAAAAACGTGACGGCACGACCCCTTTCCTGACATAAATACGCTGGCCTCCGATAGACTTAACAAAGTCCTCAGGTTTAAAGTGACGAGAGCAAATCTTCGTGTTTTGGTTGACAGTAAAATCCTTACATTCGTCGCGACTAATAGCATGCATCTGGAAACTTGAAGTAGGAAATTTTCTTTCCATTTTCAGTCCTGTACAGCTTTTTGGAGCAGTTGGGAACACAACAATTTGCCGGCATATTTAAAATTTGGCGCCCTTCGCATCAGGCGGCCATTTTTTCTTGGCCCAACTAGCCTCGTTCTCGCACGTATCGCTCCCAGTCCCCTGTCATTTTGCATAGGGTGTATGACATATAGGCGAAATAACATTAAGTGCGGCAGTTTCCAAGGAGCTTCCTTATCATCCCTACTCTTTTGCATTGTATTGCACTTGCTCCCCTTAGCTCACTGTTAAACGTGAGTACGTATGGATTCGAAATTCTGGATGACAAAGTAAACCACTTGTTTTGTATGGACGACCTGAAAACCATTGTTAAAAACGAATACCAACAAATGGGTCTCCGTACCGCTGTTAAAACTTTTAGTTATGAGATCCGGATGGAGTTGAGAAAAGTGCAAAATCAACCTTCAAAAAAGGGCGGCTCGAAAACACCAGAAATATAGATCTAGACACCTCTACAACCATAAAAGAACTTGAACAAGAGCGAACATATAAGCAAGCGTCTTGGAGTGAGGGAGACGGCATTCAGCATGCGGCCATGAAAGAGACGACCCGAAAAGAATACTACAGAAGAACCAGATTGATGTTAAAAAGTGAACTTAATGCAACCAGCCGCGTTGAAGCTATAAACACCTTAGCTATACCAGTGATCACATACAGCTTTAATGTCATTAACTGGAAACTATCTGAGATCAAGAAATTAGACACTAAAACCAGATAGATTCTCACCTTGGCAAAAATGCATCACCCAGAAGCTGATATTGATCGACTGTATCTTCAGATCAGACGGTGGACAAAGTCTTGTCTAGAACTATAAGACTACCAATATTGGCCTAGATGCCTACTTGACATCAAGCAATAATTGATTCTTTCACTTAGTCCAACGAAATGACAAAAAGTAAAAGCTCTATTCTATCCAAGGAGAAGCTGAAAAAATACAAACAAGAATTAGACCTTCAAGAGACATGCCCTACATGCCATGAAACGGCAGTTCTGCATGAAAAGAAAATCAAAGCAATGGAAAAACGCCTAGGCCAGCAACAAATGCAGAAAAGATAGGAAGAAAAAGCAATGCAAGCAATGCATACGGATTAGAAAAGCTGATGTCGACATGAAATTGACAAATCGATGTCTCAAATCGAGCAGGTTTAAATCAAAAACAGAGGGATAATTACAGAGGCACAAGAGCAAGCTCTCCTTAGCAAAACATACCAGCATCACATTATCAAAGATGTCACTGATCCTCATTGCCGCTATATATCAGGTTGCCTAGAACACGCAAAAAGGTCGCAACCCTCCTACACGGGAATATCTACAGGGAATACAATGTGCACACTGTAGACAAGTGGTATGAACACGATCCTAAAACAGTAGTAGAAAAAGATGACATCCCCATCCTTCAGATAGAGCAATACCAGCAAACCGACCAGACATTGTGATCAGAAATAAGCGGGACAACAAATCAAGTAAATCGAACAAACGCTCTTCTACTGCCTTAGAACCATGGTTTTGTTCTGGCCCTTGAAGGAAAAATGCATAATAATAATAATAATAATAATAATAATAATAATAATAATAATAATAATAATAATAATAATAATAATAATAATAATAATAATAATAATGTTATTGTGGATATTGCTGCACCGTAGGATCACAGAGTGTATGAAAAGAAGGGTGAAAAGATTGATAAGTACCAAGATTTGAAGGGGAAGATTAGAAAACTATGGAGTATCAGACAGCGGGAAGTGGTACCGGTTGTTGGTGCACTTGGAGCAGCAAGCCAAAGGTTGGATACGTGACTTGATAAGCTGGGGATTACCATTATGACGGGATTGCTGCAGAAAACTGCTTTGTTGAGAAAAGCAAGGATCTTAAGGAAGGTGTTGGAAAAGTGAAAGGAGAAGGAATGGCCAAAGGGACCTTTGGCCATTGGATATGTCGGTATAACATCCACCAGAGTTAAAGCATTAAGATTATAGTAGTAGTAGTAGTAGTAGTAGTAGTAGTAGTAGTAGTAGTAGTATGCTAATGATAATGATAATGATAATAATAATGATAATGATAATGATAATTTATATAAGAGCGATAAAAAGTGACATGATACAATGGTAAAGAAATATTTAGGAAAAGGATGGATTACCGTGATTTCATCTTTCTTAGTAAGACCCAAAGGTTCAAGGGTGTTACCTGTATTCATGAGGTATGCTTTCCTTACTTTGCGTACACTGATCATGATTGAAATGATTGAGTTCGAGTGGAATAAGTGAAATGTCGTTGGCAGTGTGATCGTGAGGAAGTGTTGTAAAACTGTGGTAGACATGGAGACGTTAGTATGTTTGTCGACTGGTCTGCAGTGTTCGTTAAAACGACTCTTCTTTTCGTTTTTTACCACCAATAAGAAAAACTGATAACTTAAAAAGGCAAATTACCCCCCTCCGCAAGAAAAACAATTGTAGTGAATGAAGATAACTCACCGCCAAACGAAGATGACAATGAAAACAACGAAAAGCAATGTAAACACTGCAACAGAAACACCAATCGCAATCAAGTTGGTACTGTTGCTGCTTTCATCATCAAATTCCTGTACTTGTGTTGTCGACAACTGCGTTGTGGTACTGTTGCTGCTTTCATCATCAAATTCCTGTACTTGAGTTGTCGGCAACTGCGTTGTGGCTGCGAATGTAGCTTTGACACTGGTAATGTTCTCTCCAATAGCATTTTCAAGGTCTGACTTGAACGATTCAACAATTTGAAGTAATGTGTTGCTTGGTAATACAGAGGTATTACCGATGAAGAGTCCCGCGGGCTGCTGGACGTAGAAGGCGACTTGAAGAGAACCCGAAACGTTGCTAGGATAACCAGGAAGGAGGTGGACTTGATCAGGCTCATACAGATCGAAAGTGGCTTCACGTCTGATAACAGAAAAAAGAAAATAAATAAACCTAGAAACTTTCTCAATTTCTTACTTATTTTCTGTCTTGCCCCTCCATCCACTCAACACAAATCAACCAGCCAACCAGCTGGCCAGCCAAAAACCCAGTCAGTCAGTCATAACTGATTAGAGTGTAATGAGAAGTGCTAGTTTTGTACCCCACATGAACCATGTGAGCGTTAGTCCTACTAATGGAAATGGGCCCACACAAGGACAGAGAAAAACTCTGACCAGGGTGGGAATAGAACCCACGACCTTCGGGTTAGATCACCACTGCTCTACCGACTGAGCTACAAGGACAGACGGGAGCAGGCCGTGGGAACGGAAGATGTTAAATTCTCGGAAATGAGCATGTACAAGTACAAGGAAACGTTACGTTTTTACAAACGTTAGCC
>NC_090892.1:22076050-22078550 GCF_036669925.1 Montipora capricornis | reverse complement strand
CATGTTCGAGCAGGATTTCTCAGAAAGGCAAGCGCATGACAACAGAGAGATATCTCAAGAAGACAAGAGATTTATCGAGATAACAACTAGCGGTATCAATAAAACAGATGACGCCCATTATGAGATGCCGCTCCCATTCCGTGACCAAATGATCGACATGCCGTGTAACAGGAAGCTAGCAGAGACACGGCTGGAACATAGCCTTCGTAGAGAAGATGCTTGAAGAGGGTCATGCTGGGAAGACTCCGTCAAAGTACAAGAGGGCGTGGTGTATTTCCCACCATGGAGTCTACCACCCCAAGAAACAAGAGAAAATACGAGTAGTTTTTGAATTTCAAGGTCACTTCCTTAACCGTCACCTTCTGCAACGACCACATTTGACGAATTCCTTAGTCGGAGTCCTGTGACGTTTCCGAAAAGACAAGGCAGCGGTTGCGTGCGACATCGAAGGGATGTTCTACCAGGTGCGCGTAAATGAAGAACATCGCGACTACCTCCGCTTTCTGTGGTGGGACAAGGGTGATACCACGAAGGAACCTGAAGGGTATCGAGTGCGAGTGCATCTGTTCGGAGCAACGTCATCTCCAGGCTGTGCGAACTTGGCCCTTCAACAAGCCGCTCAAGACGGTGAGAGCGTTCACGAAGCCGACGTAGCTACTTTCATCAAGGAAAATTTGATGATGGCCTCGTATTGACAGCCAAAGTCGAGAGTGCTATCTCTCCAGTGAAGAAGGGAGCGGAGTTGTGCAAGAGTGGAGGTTTTCATTTGCATAAGTCCCTGAGAGGTGGAGAATACTTTCTTGCATTCATTGATGACAATACCCGTTACGTCTTGATATATGTCCTGAAACACAAGGATGAGGTCTTCCCATGTTTCCTCGAGAAGAAAGCTCAAGTGGAAAGGTCAGCAGGCAGACAGTTGAAAACTCTGTGCGTCGACAATGGTGGCAATTATGGCTCAGCAGATTTCGAAAAGTGCTTGAAGAAAGAAAGAGCTCCATATGAGCTGACTATGCCCAAAACGCCGAAGCAGAACGGTGTTGCTGAAAGAATGAATAGAACACTAGTTGTAGCGATGCGATCCATGCTGGCTGACGCTAGGCCACCACATCGTTTCTGGGCTGAAGCACTGTCGACAGCGTTGTACTTGCGAATTCGAAGTCCGACAACTGCAGTAGAAGGGAAGACACCTTCTGAAGCCTGGACAGGACAGAAACCAAGAGACACCTTAGAGTTTTTTGGCTTTGCTGCGTAACTATGCTCATGTAGCTAAGGACGAGCGTCAGAAAGTGGATGCAAAATGAAAAAAGTGTCTACTTATAGACTTTGGTACTGAGAGGAAGAGTTACCGACTGTATGATTCGAGGCTCGAAAGAGTCTATTATGGCCGGGATCTCGTGTTCGGAGAATCAAGCCGAGGTATTGACAAGGGGATAAGTCTCCCAGAAAGAAGCAGTGAGCCGTGTGTGGAACTGGACTTTCTCGATCATGAGACTGAATGTACAGCTGATAAAGAACACACAACTGAAGTGGAGGCAGAACTAGGAGTGCGAAGATCAAATCGAGAGAAGAAGGCACCTGACTACTAGGGAGACTGTGCAAGTGCCACAAATGCTGAGTTAACTGAGCCAACAACCGTTAAAGATGCACTGAGTAGCCCAGATAAGTGAAAGTGAGTGCAAAGGAGAAGGAAATTGAGTCCCTCTGAGAGAATGGTGTTTGGGAGTTGGTGGATTTGCCAAAGGGGCGAAAAGCTGTCGGAAGTAAATGGATTTTCAAGGTGAAAACAGATGCTGAGGGATCTGTGGAACGTTTCAAAGCACGACTTGTAGCCCAAGGTTTCTCTCAGAAATCTGAAATTGATTATGATGAGACATTTTCCCCTGTTGCCAGATTTGAATCAGTCAGTACAGTGCGTGGGCGTTGCAAAATGATTTGAAACTTCATCAGAGATGTTGCAAATTAAAAAAAGAGGTGTCTATGAAACAGCCAGAGGGTTTTGTAGCTAAAGGTCAAGAGCATCTGGTCTGCAAGTTGAAACGTAGTATCTACTGCTTAAAGCAATCGTAAAGGTGACTAAAAGCTTGGGTCGTGAACAGTCCAGGAAATTACGAAAGATGTCTCGAATGGATCAGATGCGGTCTTATTCCACCTACGAGTCAGAAGGAGTGTTGAGGAAGAAACTCTCGTGCTGGACCAGACATGCTTTACACCGCGTTCTTTTTTATGACTGTCTGTTTACCTTAAGGACCCAATTAGAATATTACATCATGTTTCTAGAACATTCTATGACATGATAGGAACTGGATAAACATGTTTTTATCTTCGCGTTATATAAGTAGTTTCTACTTACTAGTTTGCCCTCTTTTGTCGCTGATCGATCTGTAATTGGAGTTCGCTTAAGCTTTCGGTAAAAATTAAAGTTCAAGTGCGTTTAATTAAAGACTTGTGGTGCTCACAGACGTTCGTCAAGCTGAATTTTAACAGTAGTAACGGTTGC
>NC_090892.1:22043550-22066050 GCF_036669925.1 Montipora capricornis | reverse complement strand
TCCTAGCCCCGTCCTTTACTTTGGACTAGGACCAGCCGAAATCTCACCGAAAAGTCCTGGAAACGAGCTTGTGCGAGCTTTTCAACACTTTAAAGACTATGTTTACGCTTCTGCAGTAACGAAGGCAAAAACCAAGACATAGTAATCAAGCAGGCCTTTAGTTCTTTGCCCTATACGTACTCTATGGAAATTTTGATGGACAATTTTTTTTTTAAATCGCTTGGTTCGTCATTGACAGTAGCTATAGTTTAAGACGAGATGATTTACATAGCATTGGTTTTTGTATCTAAATATTCAACAAACCGAAATGGCCGGTAGTAGCTAGTTGCGTTTGAGTTATTTTTACCGTCATGTATGATATCCTCCACAATTGTTAACCGTGATGGTAAAAAGCAAAAAGATATGCTAGCGCCAAAGGGTTTAAGCTTCGTATGCCGGTGCACTCCCTTGGGAACTAAAATAATTGGTCTCTTAAGGCCTGGCCAAACGGATCCAACATGTTGGTGCAACATCATCCAACATTGTTGAATCCAATATGTTGCACTCGTTTGGCCACCATGTTGCATGATGTTGGATGTTGTTGAAGGAAGTTTAATTTCCATCAAACATCGTCTTTAACATCATCCAACATTTCTTTTTTGTTCTTAGATGTGAACAACCGAATTCAACGTTGTTGGACGCGCGCATGCCCATTAAGGTGACGCTGAGGCTATCGGTATCCATGGTGATGATTTTTTTGGTCAGAGTTTGTATTCTAGGGTTCAGGGTAGATTTTGGTCCCAGGTTCTTAATCGTGTTTCTGTTAAGTTTGAATGGCTTCTTTCAGATAGTTAAATGTGAGGCACCTGTGAACCGCCGCGCACCGGTGGCTCAGTTGGTAGAACACTGGGCTGTCACGCAAGAGGTCGTGAGTAAAACTCCGACCGGACCAACACTCAGAGTCTTTAAATAACTGAGGAGAAAGTGTTGCCTTTGTAACGACATCTGCGTATGGTTAGACCTTCAAGTCTTCTCGGATAAGGACTATTAGCCGGAGGTCGCGTCTCATAACCCTTGGGTATAAATTCTGTGGGACGTTAAAGAACCCACACACTATTCGAGAAGAGTAGGGCATTGAGTTCCCGGTGTTGTGGTCTGATCTATGGATATAGGGGTTAGGTGTCAATGGGGACGAGAGTTCGGTTCCTCTTCCCTGCCACTCCAGGAATTGTGGCGAATAAATTAAATAAAGAAAGAAATAAACTAGGGTCAACGTTATATCAGCCTTGCTTTTTTTGGCTTTTTTGCCAGGGATTAAAATGTGTCAAATTCACAAGTATATTAGATTGAGATAACGAACATTATCCTTCAGCAAGCATGTATAAAGGCAACAGGAATAAAAAGAACCGCATTACCTTGGCAATTTAAAGAATCTCGCCTCAATTTAAATCCCTTTTGACATGAACAAATGTAACTTCCTGGGGTGTTTGTACAAATCTGATCACAACCATCGATGTCTTTTGCACACTCATCGATGTCTGAAATAAAAAAATAAGAAAAAGTAAATGAAGGTAGTCATGTCATATTAACCCAAACACCTTACGTATGCAAACAGGCCTTAAGCACAAAATAACTTCTTTTTTTGTAAGACTTAATTAAGTGTAAAATAGACTGCGACTACTCAGTGATTCGAAGAAAACGCTCATTTGCCTAGTTTACGTTTGATTTATTGTTGAGTGTCACGAATGTCGGATAACGATGCATAGTTAGTTTCGGTAGCAGGCGCTTAGAGCATAAGAGTTGCTTTGCGATGACCATCCAATAATAACTCGTAAATTGTTGCACACAACCGAATCATGTTCAGATAGCCATTTGAAATACAGATGGCCCGAAATAATGCATAAGCTAAGTTTACAAGTTGTACTTTGCTTATTACGAGTACCTGCCACAGTGCATCAGTTATATGAAATACAATTGAACCTATTCGGCCCCTGGAATATGTGAATTTCATTTCAGTTAATTTTTGATGAAAAAAAATGTAAATTGTGTCTACAGATACGTCTGCTAGCGCAATGGAAAAAGTCAAAAGTGGCATTCCCATCTAGGATGGGTTCAAACGATGTCATGTAGCTGTAGAGAAACCGACATTTTTATTACCAATCCCGTCCTATCCCTTACTCTCTCGCCCCCTCTGTGTCTTTACTTTCTTTTGGTAGAGTCTCGTAGCTGTCATTACCTCTACATGTTACTCCATCGACGTTTAACTCGTATTTTGCAAAACAGGCACACTTTGCCTCGTTGTCATCTCCTTTAAAGCAAACGTGTTCACAGCCATTGTCTAAAGAACAAGGATTCAAAGCTGAAAAAAAAATACAAAGTTAAAATGTAATCATTCAACTAAGAAGATAGGTTATAGGTCACAGCTAACAAATACAAGTTTCACCTTTTTTGTTAAGCTAGAATGTTCTCAGTTTTTGATCTAAAAGGTCTGCGCAGACACTCAGATATAGTGGGAGGAAAATGATAAGAAAGTAAGAAGAGCACAGAGAGAAACATTAATAATGAAACAATGGCTCAATTATACTATTGACGGATCATCCGTCACGACGAATAATCCGTTTAGTATAAATGCGGGACTATCTATGATATGATTTATCAGTGTGTCTCATTCTAGGTTTTCACATGACGTCACGACGGTCAAACTAAGAAACGGCGGCCATGTTGATGTCCCAACCCAATCCTCCGGGAATTGGCCGCTATTATTATGCAAACGTTTTCTTTTGTTTTCTGTTGATCACGTGAGTGAAAACCAAGAATAGTTCGACACGTATTTTCCGAGAAAGGGAGACGAAAAGACTTGGGTACCAGTCAAGCCCATCTTGGCGGCAAATTTCAAAATAGTTGTGACAACACCATTTCGAGACTGAATGATGAAATGGCAAAAAGGAGTTTCATAGAGGAATTAAACTTTGAAATAGAAGTTGCTCAAACAGCTGCTTGTTGCGCTATCGTTGAAGAGGTGGCTGTTGACTACCAAGCCAAGTGAAGCTATGATCCTCGCAGTTATGAACGCAATTTTTGCAATTGCGTAAAGAAGCCTGAAAAATTCAGGACTTCAACGGAGTTTGAACCCATGACCTCGCGATACCGGTGCGATGGTCTAACCAACTGAGCTATGAAGCCACTGAGGTTGGGAGCTGGTCAATTGTGGGTCAACGATGAAATGATAGATGAAATTCATCATATATGAACTGTGGATATGAAACGGCTCAAACCCTATTGAAGTCCTGAATTTTTCAGGCTTCCTTACGCAATTGCAAAATTGCGTTCATAACTGCGAGGATCATAGCTTTACTTGATTTCATATCCGCAATTCATATATGATGCATTTCATCTATCATTTGATCGTTGATTCATTCGTCACGGGAACATTGGAACTCACAAATGACCAGCTCCCAACGTCAGTGGCTTCATAGCTCAGTTGGTTAGAGCGTCGCACCGGTATCGCGAGGGTACGGGTTCAAATCCCGTTGAAGTCCTGAATTTTTCAGGCTTCTTTACGCAATTGCAAAATTGATTTCATATCCGCAGTTCATATATGATGCATTTCATCTATCATTTCATCGATGAACTGCCAAACCGTTTCTATAGACCCCTATAAATAGTCATTTGTTGGTTTCCTTTGACTCTACAGAGATCCTTTTTTGCCAAATGTGTTCTCTTTAACAGAAAATTCCTAAAAACTCTCAATGTCAAGTTAACGCAACAAGAACATTCTCACACAAAATTTGTAGCATAGATTTTAACAATAAATTTTTCCCAAACAATTTATAACGTCATAAGGCCCTCTTTTGATACGGTTTTTAAAGTGTCGGTTCCATTTCTTGTTCAAAAAGAATTTCCATGCTACACTAGTTTACCAAAAATGATCGGAGGGTTCCCAAATGGCGACAAAACCGCCTCTTCCATTCTGTAGTTAAGACCCACCCTCTTAAGTTTTCTTACTACTGTAAACAACCGCTGCCTTTACGTAACGAGGTCTCGATTTCATGGATAGTTCGTCTTTCGCCCGTATTTACAGACGCAAATGGATGATCCATGCATAAAAATTATCCAAGGAAGTTCTTGACTACCAAGACGAACTATCCAGATAGTTCGTCTGGACGGATGATCCGTCTGCCTGCCCGTATTTAGACAGAGACGGGTTATCAGACGAACTACCGTTCTCTGTCCAAGTTCGTTCCAGTCTGATGATCTGTCTCCAATATAAATTCGACCAGTTACAATAGTAACCAAACGATTACCGAGAACGGTCGACAGATCATCAAGAAAGTGGAAAATTGTTTGGGAGCACAGACCTCTAGAAACAACGCTTCTCCTACGTCGAGTTATTTTGCACATGTTTCTACAGTCTTCCGTAATAGTCAACATGACACCAATTTATTATTATTACACTCACCAAGGCAATTTCTCCAATCAGATGGATCCTGTTTGAAATACTGATCGCACGAACAATTGTAGGTTCCTTGTTCGTTGTCACACCGTTGCTTGCATTCATTCCGACCCTCGCATTCATTCACATCTATAACGCAGTTTGAAATAAGGGTGTGTGAAAAGAGGACCGTATTTGTTTGACATTTTTTCTGGATGGCATCATTGTTCACTCGAACATGGAAAGCACGTTAGTGAAATATGTTGATTATTTTCTCTAGTGTTTGGAGGTATGGATGAAAAAGTGGAGATGATCGATATCATCGGTAACTTATAGACTGGTTACGCGAAACGTAACGAAATGCAAAGAAATCATGTTAGTATAGGCTAGTATAGGTAATCACATGATTTTGACTGAAAATTGGAATGAATGAGCTTTGCTAATTTTTTTCAAAGACGAACAAAATGAAAAATTGCAATTTGTAGTCTTTGAAAAAAATTGAGATTGCTTATTCATTCCAAATTGCACGACTTAAAAATGATGTTATTGCTTAATAGTAGACATTTAAAAATGTCGAGAAAGCCTGTCGTCATTAATTCAGCAGAAACAACGCATTCGTATCACGTAATTGCGCCATCTTGGCCTAGAATTTGATTGGCTATCTGTGGCTTCTTTAATCATTGACCAATTTGAACACCTGGTTTCTTACGTCTTTTGGCACTGAATTACCTCTTTTCTGCACTGATTGACAAAACTCTTTGCCAATCTGAATGGAAAAAAATATAAAGGAAGGAAAGCCTCACTGATTCTCTTAATTTGTGGATAGTATGCTCCAATGTCTAAATCTCCATATTGTACTTATAGTGTTCCACCCCGTTTGCCGATGTATAATGTCGTTTTAAACGTGAAACTGTGTTAATGCCAAGTTTTTACTAGTGGCGCAAGCACAAGCGCAAGCTTCAACACAAGTATAAGTAGCTTATGCTAAGTGAAAACGAACGTCGACATAAACATCAAAATTATCCACGGTAGGCTTAGCCACAAGTTGGTCGGCAACTTTTCGGCAACTTTTAAGATTGTTCGCAACTCTTGAGATTTTCGAAACTTTTAGAATTCTCGGCGAGTTTTGATTTTTTTTTTTAGCATTTTCCAAATTAGTTTTTGACTTTTTTCGCGACATTTATTATCTTTCGAAAGAAAAGTCACCTAAATTCAAGCAATTTATACTACGGTGTGAACCCCCGGAGCTAGGAGTGGGTCTTTCGGTGATGCATGCCTCTCCATGAGGTTAGCGGTATCACATGACACGTTTTTTATTGTCCGTGATTCAGATAAATGCTGGGAAGAATGTGCAGACAAAGTTAAGAAAAGTTCCTGATATCAACTGTTGAATTTGAGTTCTATTTAGTGAAGTTTTGTTAAAGAAAAAAAAATGCAAATAAAACCTAACCATACTGTTCACAATAAAAACCGCGACAAAATACACTTCAAGTGAAAACAATTAAAAAAAAAAAAGAATAGCAAATTTTTGGAAATTTGGTAACTTTAGAAATAAAATAGAGGCTCTTTAGCGACTTTTAGACACTTTCATCGGCAACTTTTGGGAATTTATTGGCACCTTGTGGCTAAGCCTAAACCACGGCCTCCGCCATTTTGTTCAAATGCTCTGACGCGGGAATCTGAAAAAAGTGCTTTAATCGGCCAGCAATGGAAATATTTCTGGCTGTGCTTATGCTGTGTTTCACTTTCACATAATGCAAGCGAAGGCAAGCATAAGCGAATGCACAAGGAAAAAGCAAAATTCCGATCCTTTCGCTAGCGCTAATACATATCTGCGTCAACCCCGTTTTCACGGTGAAATAAGGGCTCTTATGCTTGCGCTTGTGTTTGCGTCGCTAGTGAAAACCAGGCTTAAGGAGGCTTGAACTAGTTTTTCCTCAAGTTCTTTTCACACAAGTAAATATATTTTGTTCTTAGATATTGTTAGGGTAATCATATCAACACGAAATTTGGGGCCAGTTTTCACAAAAAGATCAGTTTTCTTCAACAATATATAGAATGAAGAACTGGAAATCCAACGATGTACTCACGAGCCAGTACGAAATACTGACTGATCCATTTTGAATGAAAAACACATGTGTCATGAGTGGGAATCGAACCCGCGTTCCCTGGATTACATGACAGGTGTGCTAACCACTGCACCATCACGACAATCGCGATGGACACAGAGCAATCAGAGAGGTGATTTGTTAGCCGCGGGGCTCCCCGGTATTTTATCATTCAGGAACAGGACTACATCGGATCATCCGAAGAAGATTCACAGGCTACCAGAAATACCAAATTATATTTAGAATGAAGAACTGGAAATCCAACGATGTAGTCACGAGCCAGTACGAAATACTGACTGATCCATTTTGAATGAAAAAACACATATGCCGTGAGTGGGAATCGAACCCGCGTTCCGTGGGTTACATGTCAGGTGGGTTACATGTCAGGTGTCACTGCACCATCACGAAAATCCCGATGGAAACAGAGCAATCAGAGAGGTGACTTGTTAGCCGCGCCCGCGGTAGCCTGTGAATCTTCTTCGGATGATCCGATGTAGTTCTGTTCCCGAATGATAAAACACCGGGGAGCCCCGCGGCTAACAAATTACATCTCTGATTGCAAATGCACCAAATGCAAAACTGCGGACATCAGTCAAAAGAAATGGCTTACTGATAATGAAATCTCAAACGAAAAAATCGACTGCTTACTGTTTGGCCCAGACGTTGCACCCAGAGCACTAAACTTATTGACCTTCGTTTTAGTTTTTTGCACTGACGAGTGCCCACTAACCACATTTTTCTTAATTAAAAAGAGAACATGTTAATCGCCTATTTTGCAAAAATACTCCAGAAATTAAACATGAATTCATCTTTTGTGGTCAAGCGAAAAGGCATCATTCGTTTGGTACGTTGTAATCGACGGAATAGTTGAGGAAGACTCATTTAGTACGTGAAGGGCACCTTGGATATGAGGACGTATACTATAAAGTTTGCCCTCCAAATTAAATAAATTAATGTATCCTTATATATGATTAGCTATAAAACAAAACAATGTCTATCCTGTCTTTTGCAATACCTGCATCTATTGAAATCAAGGTATGAGGTTGAATCAAATAGTGGGGACTGTGACGCCACAAAATGGGTACCTCTTGTAGACTATTTATATTTTAAACTTTTAGTTTAAGTCCGCTTGTATACCCAGGCGCATTTTGCTTACTATTAAGTATGCTATTTCCTGGACAAGGAAGACTGTTTTAGCGTAACCTAAGATGACTGCATGAAGCCATCTCCTATGCCGTACTAGTACTAGTTGAATAAATAGTGAGTGGAATTGCTGTAGCTGTTGGAATTCAGTGTAATGAGTAAGATAATCGTAAGTAACTACATGTAACGCATCGTAAATCGTTATTTAAATTAATTACCATCACATGTTTTTCCATCGCTATTCAGCGTATAACCGTTGCGACAATCGCACACAAAAGAGCCCGGTGTATTGATACACACTTGACCACATGCACCTGCTTGATCGCATTCATTGATATCTAAGGAAATAAACGTTATAGGGTAAGAGATGTAAGTTCGAGGAAGTATTAGGAACTGTGCGGCATTTATCATGAAAGGGGATGTTTATTAAATGCAAACAATATTGCCTTGATTTGACTTATACCTTATCTGAGAATCTCATTGTCAGAAAATGGTATCCACAGGAGAGATTTTCACAGACGTCCACGTCCATCTTACGAGAATACGCCTGTCATTTTTCATGGTATGATTTCATCCCTAAAGGCAGCAACCTGGATAGTTTGCTCGAAACAAAGTTTTTATTTTGTTTCGACTGAAACGTGCTCAATCAAGAAAAGTTGAAAACATGGAAAGAAATTTTCGTTTCCGAGCCTTTTCTCTGAGGCTTGATTCAGTAGCTTCCAAAAATGCCCTTTAATCTCCAAGTTATTTACCACTCTCAACTCCGCTTGTTAAACTTTTTAATGTCCAAATTCTGCCCAACACATTGGTTTTTTTGTTTTTTTTTTTGTTTTATCTTGTTTTTTTTTCTAATTTACAAGATGACAAACTAGTATTGCAAAAGACTTGAACCAAGAAGCGTATCATAATGTGTGCATCCGTTTTGTCTGTTTTCACCCACTGGCAATTTTTGGGACAAGTCAAGCCATTCAGGCAAGCGTGTAAGGAAATTTAGGCAGGGGTTGGGGGCAGAGCGAACTGTCGTATCAAACAAGAGTGAATTACCTTATTATAGGAAATTAACGCTCCATAAAATTAGTGCGAATTGTTAAACTTCGCGTTAATTTAAGGAGGCTCGAAATAGTTTCTCCTTTTTTTTAAACAAGTAACCATATTCTGTCCTTAGATACAGTTAGGGTAATCTTCTAAAAGCCAAAATGGGTGAGGGTATTGAGTACCCATCATAGATTTCTCACATCACATTTCTCTCCAAAATAACGTTACCATGGCAACGATATAAGGCATTTCTTTGAGCCTTAAAATCATGATATACTGTCTTTTTTGACAAAAAAAAACGGGACGATGAAATCTTCGTTATCAGATAATGTTAGAAATAATCTCTAAAATATTTAAAATTCAACAAAATCTGTAGGTCAGTTTTTCAGAAAAATCATTTTTTGTGAAATGTCGCTACTTTTTTTTCACCAACAGAATTTTTTTTTAATCTAAGCTAACATGCAAAAAATGAAAAAAAAGACACCGTCCGGAAACAGAGATATAGGCGGGTAAAGTTGCAAAATCAGAAAAATGAGGGGTTACAAGATCAGCATTTACGCACGCGTCATCCCCTCATTCGAGTGCACGCGCGAGTGTAGCTACAAACCAACACATACGGATTTAATTTGTACAATTTTCGTAGTTTTCGTGAATAGGAGCTGTCTACTTATATTCCATATATATAGGAAATAGAAGAAAGGTAAGGGAAATTAGCGGTATTTGTTTATTTCTGTTGACCCATTTAGAATCATGAGCTGACGCAAGCTTTTAGAATTGCGTTTGTGGGTTACGCGCGCGTTCTCAGCTGAAAACCGTTTTGAGCCTCCTTAAGCCGTGCTAATTATGTTGAGCGTTATTTTCCGCGATGTTAATAAAGTGCAGCGTTAATTTCCATTATTTTATTCCTAATTTTGAAATCTTCCAGTCCAGTCATTCACGTCACCTACAAAACAATAAAATAAGGTACAACCTTTCTTTCTTTCCGTTAGCCTCTACATTAATTATAATTCTGAGGGCTGTTTTGTTGACCAGAGGGCTCAGTTTTGTTCATTGATTTTTTTGCATCAAGTGTTGAATAAATTTGTTCCAGCGGTCACTACCATCTGTCTTAATCGTGTTCATTTCCTCTACTGTGAAATTCTACCAACCCTTTCGCATTAATTTTCTTTATTCGAAAGTTGTTTTACATTAAATCCGCATTAATTTTAGTCGCGTAAATTCCAATACCTTAATTTCATGGAGCGTTAATTTCCTATAATAAAGTAGGTAAGAGTCAGTCACGGTCACAGTCACAGATAGGTGTATTTCTAAAATAACCGTTCCCGCGAAAATCAGTCGTCATGTCCCTGAAAAAAACATGTCATGTGTCGTGGCTTCTTCTGATTGGTTAAAATTGGCGGCCCTTTGCTTGTTTCACGCGCAAAGTGTACCTAAAGATAAAGCCATTTGAGACTGTGCTAGGGCAACAACGCAAAGTGATAGCTCAACACTCTTATCTAATTCACTCTTGATCAAACAATGCTCATTTTCGGAGAAAACCTATACTGTGAATAAATTAATTAAGACACTGGTGAAAAGGGAAGTAAGGGAAAAAATCCAATCCTGAGAGTTGTACACGTGGGGCTGGGTGGCGAAGGGGGGGGGGGGGGAGGGGGGGTGGGGGATGTGTGGAGGAAGAGTGGGCATGATAAGTGGTGGAATGCATTGACTGATGTATCCTTTAAAAGTGAGTCTGTCTGGATAAGAACTGACGTTGACTTGCATTTTGTCGCCCTGAACTAAGAAATCTAAACTGTTGTTAGGCTTCCTTTTATTGTAACTTGATTTGTACTAACCCGTGCATTGTGCTCCGTTTCCAGTCAGGCCGCTCGGACAGGGTCCACATGTGTAACCACTAATATTGGCTGGTGGTGGAAGATCAATGCAATCTACTCCTTGGTAACACGGCTGACCATTCAATTCACAGGCGTCAATCTCGCTATCACAGAATCTTCCCGTATACCCTCCCTGGCATGCACATCCCATGTAAACAAATTTGTTGCCAGTGTTGAGGTCATCGCCCTCTTCAGGCATCACGCACAGACCATCGTGAAGGCAGGCACACATGTTAATGGTAGGATTCCAAGTTGAGCTTGCGCCCATTCCATCAGTGGCAACGAATGACAAATTGAACTAAAGAGGAACCACAAAACAAAACAAAACAAGCTTTTCATCCCATTCCCCTTCCCAACGAACTTTTGTGGCCGACGCCTTGGAAATTTTCGGTTTGTCGACCAAAGAATTTCCCCGACCAAATTTTTCCAAGAAAAGAAAGTTGGCGACTCTTTATTTTCCGGCTTTTGAGCGTGTGTAGTTAAAACAGATTTTCATTTTGCTTTTGCTCATGTAAAAGATAGTCGTCCTTAATACTTTTTTGTGATTTTGGAGTGTCAACTGCAGGTAGCGCTGTTGCGCCATGTATCACGAGTAATAATAATGATATTTATTATATGGACAGGAGTGTTTTACTGGAAAATACATCACTCATAAAAGTCATATGAAACTTCATCTGGGACCCGAGTTGCGTATTTTCCATACCCTCACTAGTGAGGATATTGATGATGTCATTTCCCACCTGAGGCACTAATTGGGGACACCGCTGTACAAAAATCAAATAAACTCATAGGTTGATTTTTGAGGAGAGGGGAAAACTGGAGTACCCGGAGAAAAACCTCTTGAAGCAGAGAACCATAGTCCCAATCAACAAACTCATCCCACTTGTGACGCCAAGTCTGGGAGTACAACTCGGGCCACATTGGTTGGAAACGAGTGCTCTCACCAATGCGCCATCCCTGCTGTGATTGATATATTTTTGTTGTCAGATACTCTATTGTTCTTTAAAGGTTATTACCACCACCGTACGGGTCGGTTAGGGTTGTGGGGGGGGGGGGGGGGGGGAAGGGGGGTAGGGCTGCGGGAAAAATATCGTATTATGCGGCAAAACTGATATACCGTTCAAATCAAATAATATTATTTATCCACGGCATTCTCGTCCGTTACACTCTTTACAATGACTGCAAAATTCTCGCCTGCTCATTGGCTATTTTTTACCGTCAATAAGCGGACAGACACATGAATTTATACGTTTCGAAGAGCTGAATTTATGAAAAATTTTGTGAAACGTCGATCTGTCACTTTTAAAACAATAAAAAGTCTCCATTAGCCAATAAGAGAGCGAGACAAGTTATGAATTTGGTCTCGTCAGATTGAATAAAATCGAAGTTTCTCGCATTTTTGTGTCGCGTTCTCCTCGTGCTTTGACTTAATTAACTGATTTTGATCCCTCTGCCTTTTTGTTATTGTAACAAACAAATTCGTCTGTCCTGTCCTGCCCAACTTCACTTGAGACCCAACTAAGGATCAAGTTAATGATACACGACCGTAGTCAACTAAGCGGATGACAAGGAAGGATCCTAGCAGGATACAGGCTAGTTATAGGCTCCCCTACCTTGTCACCTTGAAAGAAAATTTCCCGGGAGGCCCACGCCTTAATCACGTAAATCACCTCTTCGATGGCTGTGTTGCCAGCATGGTTGTCCTGGTGGTGTAGTGGTGATCACACCCGACTAGTAATGGGGGGACGTGGGTTCAAATCCCGCTCAGGGCAAATTTTCTTTCAAACATTTATTCAGTTAAAAATATGATTATTTGGGGTGTGCATTGTCAGGGTTTCTCTCCTACACTCTCTCTAAAAATTAAAATTAGCCTGTATCCTGCTAGGATCCTTCCTTGGCATCCGCTTAGTTGACTACGGTCGTGTATCATTAACTTGATCCTTAGTTGGGTCTCAAGTGAAGTTATAGGCTCCCCTACCTTGTCACCTTGAAAGAAAATTTCCCGGGAGGCCCACGCCTTAATCACGTAAATCACCTCTTCGATGGCTGTGTTGCCAGCATGGTTGTCCTGGTGGTGTAGTGGTGATCACACCCGACTAGTAATGGGGGGACGTGGGTTCAAATCACGCTCAGGGCAAATTTTCTTTCAAACATTTATTCAGTTATATATATATATATATATATATATATATATATATATATATATATATATATATATATATAGAAACGTGAAAACCTTATCTTTGAGTCGAAGAGTGCTATACAATCTTGGAGCTTTATAATTACTTGCGTAGGAAAGGAAAAATTAAAACATTAAAACACTACAGATCTGTTTCGAAAGGGCCTGATGGTCCTCTCTCGTCAGGTGCATAAAACACTGCCTGGCTAACTTTCCTTTTATAAGTTGATGTTTCAAGCATTCCTTATCAAATATTTGGTTGCGTGCCGGCACGCACTCGCCAGTTCGTTCCTTTTGTTCAGGGTGCCTGCTCCCGGTTTACAGATGATGAAAAATTTTTCCGTAATGCAAAGATTACATCTCTTTGTTACAAGAAAAATCATGCAGAGACAAACACTCTTGTCCGTTAAGTGGTGATTGCTTAATCCAAAACGTGGTCTACCAAGCAACAGTTGAAAGCGCCATGGGAAAGGAAACATATATCGGGCTTACCGCGAACCAATTCAAAACAAGGTTCCGAAACCACACGGCTTCATTTAGAAATAAGAACAAAAGGAACGCAACGGAGTTGAGCAAACACATCTGGTCCCTAAAGGACAGCAAAACGGAATTTGCTATAACCTGGAAAGTACTGGCTCGCGCCAGACCTTATTCAAACGTAACAAAGAGATGTAATCTTTGCATTACGGAAAAATTTTTCATCATCTGTAAACCGGGAGCAGGCACCCTGAACAAAAGGAATGAACTGGCGAGTGCGTGCCGGCACGCAACCAAATATTTGATAAGGAATGCTTGAAACATCAACTTATAAAAGGAAAGTTAGCCAGGCAGTGTTTTATGCACCTGACGAGAGAGGACCATCAGGCCCTTTCGGAACAGATCTGTAGTGTTTTAATGTTTTAATTTTTCCTTTCCTATGCAAGTAATTATATATATATACATACATACATACATACATACATACAGTGGGAAAGACAGGAAAGTGGGAAAGACAGGACTGGGATTGATAACTGGAACTGAGTATAAGAAGAGAGTGAGGCGATTTGGCGGCCATTTTGATTTTATTATAGATGAGTACGTTTTATAACTCACTCTTTTTTGGTAGTTTAGAAATGTTGACCTCGATTTTAATACCGGAAATATTTGAACTATTTCGATATTCCGTGTTCTCACGGTATGAGCAATTAACGTGACGTCACGAAAGAATTATCTTATTGAATCTGGCCCACTTCCATCCTCCAAAGCAAAAATTTTTCCCGTCCGCCGATGGTCATTACTAATGTCATGGCAAGGTGTTGCCTTGGGCGACTTCCATATAGTTGGAAATGTTTGATATTTCACATTCGTTTGGTAAATGATGCCCCACACCCTACTAAGCTGTATATAGCAAAGCTGGATAGAAACCTAGGAATAAGCAAGACACAACTGAAGCACAAGTGAAGGCACGCCCGCTATCCACAATGGGAAAAGAAGAAGGAGGGGGGGGGGGGGGGAGAGGAGGGAGAGAGAGGCTTGCTACTTCATAACGACCCGAAAAACATGTGTGCTTCAACTCTAATGTAAGAAGTGATTTATAAAGCAATTGTCTCACGAAGCATAGATCAATTTATGTTCCATTTTATTATGGAAATAACAACAACAACAACAACAAAATTTTTACTTTACTCCAGAGATTTAAATAAATGAAATTACAAAGCAATTAAATACAAATATGATAACTAAAGGGGACCAGCACCCTGAAATAACTAAAAGTTAAAAATGTCAGGGCGCTGGATCAAACAAATCACTTTCTTTCGAAACCTACCTTTTTCGTCGAAGTAACGTGCCAGGTAAAATGGAGGACATTTCCAATTTGATTCTCTGTAGCATTTTCAGGTTTGTTTATTACTCTGAACGCAATGGTGTCATTGTCTTCTGCTTTGACAACCAACTTGATAGTCCTGTTAAATGTGACATTTATTGCAGTTGGGACATCGACTATTTTTGGTGGGAAATTTTCTGTAAAGTAAAATATTAATAGTAATAATAATAAAAATAAATAAATAAATAAAAATAAAGAGGGTTTTCCAATATACACGAACGGAGTCGGGTCGTCTAACGTGCTTGTCGACCCGTCTACAGGCGGGGGAAGTAGTGCTACCTTATGTTAACGTTCGTTAAAAGTATGGTGTCAGTTCGTGACGACCTGGTCGGGTGGTGACGACTGGACAAGTGAAAAGTCGACCGGACTTTCTGCTTGTCAGGTCGTGATATGAAAGTGTATTTGAAAGTTCGGAGTTCGTTCGTGACGACCCAACATGCGAAATGTCTTTCGGACCTTCTGCCAGTCAGGTCGTGAGCGATTTAACTTCAACAGGCTCATGAAAACAATAATTAGGATGCGAGTACGGCAGCGTTTACACGAACGCGGTTTTTATTTGTAACCGCATTGCTTTCGATTTGGTTTCTCTTTCTGTTTACACTACATCAATCGAGATGGTTACCAATAGCCTGCCATATTTGAAAAGGGTGCCAAAAGCAGAGTGTTGTCAGAAGAATTCGGTTTCATTAGTTGTGGAAAGGGAGAAAGCCCATTTATTTTTTAAAAAGGCTACTATTTTGGAGGGAAATTTGAATTGCCGATTCAAAATGGTGGTTTTCGTAAATTGTGCCAGCAGCGCTCGCTTAGACCATTACGGGTTTGACTTGACGTAAACGTTTCAAAAACGGTTCCGTGTAAATACTGTCAGACTCCATTGATTGTGACGTAGTTTCGAAGTCTCGGAACCATGTGGTTTTGAAACCATGCTAATAGACTTCCGTTTCGCATAACACGACCTGACTTCCGTTAGTCTGGTTGACTTGAACGTTGAACGAATCGACTCAGTTCGGGTTTATTGAACATGAGTGAAAATAAAGAAAGCGATAATAACCATGAAAATAAGAATTCATCGCAGGCCAGCTGTATCTTTTTCCTCCTGATACGATGAAATTCTGAAAATATGCGCTGTGGCATTAAGTTGGCTTTTCGAGGGGAGTGTGTATCGTCTTAAAGAGCAAAATTTCGCAAGGAGGATTACAGGCAAAAAAGAGAAAACACAAGTCAAAAAAGAGCTCAGTGACTGGCCGGTAGGAAAATAAAAACCACTGGATTTTTTTGAGAATTGCCTCCATTAGAGCAGGTGCTTCTGCTTCATCCTACACGTTTTGAGAACGAACCATAAGAATTGGTTACCAGCACCATTAGATTTTTTTTAAAACAAGAAAGTCGCGAGGTAAAGCTGTCGGAGCATAGGAAAGAGCGGATACTGATTGCAAGCTCCCAAACCTCGGTTGGAACTCTTCTTGATGAAGGAATCGACTTACCTAAAGAATTTGTCTCATTGACAAGCTGAACGTTGATATCCTTGGTTAATACACCAACGGACAGGTCATTTGTGGATGCTACGTCAAATAAACAGTCATGATCTTCTCCACACTGTGCTTCAGCCGCCAGTCTTAAGCTGTCATTCTGCCATGTTATGTTGTCAGCAAACATAGGCACAAAATCAGGTCTAGCAAAGGTATTGATGCTTTCATTTTGACCATAAATAAATAAAGACTGTGATTCGTTTATTTGCCCTAAAGAAAAAAGGTGACAAACAGAAAATATCTCAAGATGGAGTTGTCACATGATTTCATCTCATCCGCAAAATCAATCTATATTCATGGCTATGGATACGATCAGGGAGTGAAGAACGTATTTAACCAGTCCTTCCCCTTAAACGTGATACCAAAAACACGTGTTGTCAGCATGGGTCCCGTGCTAAAACTGAGCTTTTGAACAGTATGAAGATGAAACAAGAAGAGTATAAAATCTTACTTTCGATGGAAAGAAAGATGAAATCTAGGATGATGATATGAAGCTAGGCTGTAAGCAGTCCCCTTTTTATCTACTCATCCAATGCGTGAGCGGAAATGCAAACATAACGCAAGTTTAATTCTCGGCAAAACGACGACTCTCTTCTTCGTCTTCTTCTTGCGTGGGTCCCGGCAGATCTCTTCCACCGCCAGCTTGTGTTCTCGGTGTAGGTGAAGGCCTCTCGCAATGCGAAACATAACAGTAGGGAAGAAGAAGAAAGGAGGGACTCGTGGTCCACATTTTAAGCAGTCCATTCACGCTTTGCAACGCCTTGTTTGGAAATTACTGGTATACATGTACTAGATTTCAGTGACAAAATTTGTAAACATACTTACACTTAACGCCAAACTCGAAGTGAATAGCTCTTGCTGTCGAAGAAGGTTGCAGCACCGACCCATCAGGCAATGCGAAGTCGTCATCCGGGTTATCATTCCAAGTTCCCAGCAACCCTTTGGTGGCATTTTTGTAATCAATTGCGAGGCTGACGACAAAAAGCATCGATTGCTTCTTCTCACAAAACTTAACATTTGATGCTGACGGGAAAGAAACTTCAAGGCAGTTTTCTTCCGGTTTTGAGAAACTGATATTTCCTCCGACGCTAACACTCTGGTTTGTTAGATTGTTGTAGCCATTGTAAATTTCGCCTTCAAGAAGAATGCTTAAGCCACCTATAGCAGTAGAGGTAACAAAAAAGTGACAGACTTCAAAACTGACTGTGATCTATAGCGAGCGATACGTACTGTAAGATGTAGGAATATAGATTTAAGTGATATGAATGAAGAGAGTGTAGAGAAGCGCTCGACCGACAGAGCGCCTTCTCGTGATTTTGTTTTTTGTAAAATACACCAGCGCTTAAGGTGGCTGAAACCATTTTCAACAATTTGAAGAGGATGTCTTGTAAGAAGGATTATTCTACAACGCTGTTTTTCGTAACGGCAATGTTATGGTACCAAATAAAACAACCCGAATTTTTCAAAGAGGCTGTGTCAAGAATTTAGCCAAATTCAGTGACTGCCAACTGGCAACCCTTAAAACATTGAAGTATGGTTTGAACAACACAGCAAACGCAAAAGGAGGCAAGGATGGGGAAAATTGGAGAAGGTTGAAATGGATTGAAACAGCTGCAGGGGTTTTGAAAACTGTTCGGCACAACAGTTTTTCAAAGTTTATCTCTGTTGTTTGCAACTTAAATTATGTATGCTCAGTTATGCTCGACAAACATTTTTATGTTACAAAGCTTTGAGTTCTTGCCCCAGTTGTTTATTCACGGGATGAATCATTATCCATTGGATAGCGCAATTGGTTTCGCTATGACTTATCAAATGAATAGTGATTTACCCGGGGGATGGCGAAATCCATCGTTTGAATAACTGGGCCGTGGGGTCTGTTTTTTAAAGGTAATTTATGGGTTCACATTAGGTTGCGTAGCAAGTTGGGTAGAGTAATTTGGGAAACTACACAAAATTAACTGCACTGCCGTGACATATCCCTTTTCACAAGATTCATTCATTAATGTGGCATAATGGGTCACCATGGCAACAAAATAAAATTTTCCAACTATAAGTGTGGCTAAAAATTCCACTCCAGGGATTTTTTTAAAGTTTACAGAGAGCCTGCTTATCACTTTTCAGCAATAAAAATTTAGGTTCACCGAGTTCGTGTTTGAGGTATAAGAGTTTAAAGTCAAAATATAGCATTTAGATGGCTCTTTTGTTGTCATGGTGACCTACTATTTCACATCAATGAGTAAATCTTGTTAAGCAATTGTTGATGTTCCATATGGTAACATAACTTTGCCCTTGTATGAAACAGTTGGGCAATCCCTACAAATGGTACAGTTTGTTTCACGCATTGAAACTGATTTGAGCCTCTTTACATCGATTTTCCAGGGACTCCCAACGAGTGATTTAGGTCAATATGTGTCCGGAAGGAAAGTTGTCCAGAATGTTTGAATATTCGACATCTGAATTTCGAGGCGCACTGAGATTTCGGACATTTTTCAGAACATATTTCCTCGGTATTTTGGAAAGGTAGTGAAGAGTCTGAAGGGTGCTCCGAAATTTCGAAACCACATTCGAAGAACTCAAGAATTTTATTGACCCTAGTAAAAGTTAACAGTGATATTTAAAATATAATAAATTTTGAAGATTTATAACGTCTGTCATTTTCGCCAGAATCATACTTTAGGCAAACGTTCTCAAAAATTTTCGGGAAGAAAAAGGGCGACTACATAATGTAAAGTTTTTAAGTTCTTGATCACACCTATCACTATTGCTAGAACTTTCGGACGAGGCAAAACAATTCCCTAGAACGTTCTACAGACCTGAAGTTTCCCTAGAACATCCGGCAGCTACAAACTAACTAAAGGAGCCCTTAAACATTGTGAAAGCCATTTTAGATAATTCTGACAAATTTTGAGACATCCAGTCGTTGGGTACCCCTGATTTTGTTCTTGGCGAGACTTTGAAAAAGAGATTAAGATGATCTCCTAAATGAAGGAGGCGGGAGAGAGACACCTTTGAGCCAAGTTGAGCCAAGCACCCTTAAAGTAGTTTACTTTAGCTGCTGGGACGATTTCAAAGTGCTCCCGATAAAAGTAAGCCCTGACTGTTACCTCTTGGCTTTACCCTGACTTCAACAGTGCTTGTGTTTTCTTCCTTTGCCGCGCCTGCAATGAAAATGGTAGCAGTTGTGGAGTTTCCCTGGGCAAGTCCTGTTCTGGCCTGTAGCTGGAATTTGCCATCTTGCCCATCGACCATTACATACTCGCCAAGACCATTGAATGTGTAATTCCCACCATCCAAAGTCTTGAAATGAGGATCACAACAAAACCAACCTAGACAATAAAAGAGGTTAATCAGTCAGTCAATGAATCAATCAATCGATCGATCAATCGAACAATCCGGCAATCAATCAACTAACCAGTCAGTCAGTCAGTCAGTGAATCAATTTTTCCTTTGCAGCACTTACGTCTTGGAAGAAAAAAGTAATCGCTGCAGTCGTGAGACGGACGATAACGGTAGAAGACAGAACAAAGATGAGGTGTGTCAACACAGCAAGATTTGTAGGCTTCCTGGTCAGTCACTACCGTGCCAGACCACGGGAAATACCACCACCAAGAATAACGATAGAATTCTGCTGAGACGTGACCTCCGTCTGGCTCTCCAACCTTTAGCGAACCAAAGCTGACATCCCAGTCAATAGAGTAGCAACACAATTGTTTCAGCAAGATATAAACGTAACCTTTTCTGGGCACGTATCTTAATACCCACGTTGATCGTCGGGATTTGAAGCAATAATCGGGCCACGGATTTTCCCACCAATTCCAAAAGAATCTCACATCGAACCATGCCTGAAACAGCGTACAAGGACATGCAAAGTTCCTATCATGATCACTTAGATCGGTGTAGGCAATTATATCCATTAACTGTTGCTCGTTAGCCCAAGTCCTGCACTTTTGGGATTCAGGATCGACGTTCTCGATTCTCCAGAAATGTCTTCCCATCACATCAGTACTGTTTCCTTTTTTTTCGTCAAGTGCCAACATACCAAGCAAAGTACCAGACCTTTATAGATACACACAGACGCCAAGGAAAAAAAATAAAATAAAAAATCGAAACCGGAGAAACAAAAAAAAAAAACATTAGTAAGCAATAAGCAAATGAGAAATAAATCAAACTACTTTATCAAAAGGAAAGAATAACGTCGACAGGTCCACAAAACTACAACTTCTGCGCAGTTGAGGGCAGTTTTCAAAAGACTGTCCAGTTAATTACGCAATTGAAATTGCTACACTTAGTGATAGGTTTAAAAATATCGCTCCGGTTTATCTACCAATGAGAGGGAAAGCCAAAACCAATTTTTCCCGCACTTTGAGCAAGTTACATGAAATTAAGTAAAGCTATGATCGTCGTTACGAGAGCAATTTTTTGCAATTGCGTAGAGAAGCCTGAAAAATTCAGTACTTGAACGAGGTTTGAACCCGTGACCTCGCGATACCGGTGTGACGCTCTAACCAACTGAGCTATAAAGCCACTGAAGTTGGGAGCTGGTCATTTGTGGGTTCTAATGTTCCCGTGAGGAATGAATCAATGATGAAATTATACATGAAATAGATCAAATATGAACTGCGAATGTGAAATCAAGTGAAGCTATGATCCTCGCAGTTATGAGCGCAATTTTTGCAACTGCGTAGAGAAGCCAGAAAATTTCAGGACTTCAACGGGGTTTGAACCCGTGACCTCGCGATACCGGTGCGACGCTCTAACCAACTGAGATATGAAGCCACAGACGTTGGGAGCTGGTCATTTCTGGGTTCTAATGTTCCCTTGAGGGACTTCATAGCTCAGTTGGCTGAAGCGTCGTACCGGAATCGCGAGGTCATAGGTTCAAACCCCGTTGAAGTCCTGAATTTTTCAGGCTTCTCTACGCAATTGCAAAAATTGCGCTCATAACTGCGAAGATCATAGCTTCACTTGATTTCATATCCGAAGTTCATATATGATCCATTTCATATATACTTTCATCATTGTTACATGAGATTGCTACGAATTTGGATTGGTTCATTGCGCTGTTTTCAACTGCTGTGGTTCCTCGAAGTTGTTTTAAGACACTCCGTTGAAAACGGCTCTATTACTAAGGAGCAGATACTGGTTGTTTCATGAAAGAATGAACCTGTGGAGCTCTTTCTAGAATATCCATATCACCTGAGCCGTGAAAGGAGACTACTTGCTAATTTTGTTTAAACACGAAATTTAGATTTCAAGTTGGAGTCGGAATAGCTTTTTTCCTCAGTTTGTTGTTACGTTTAGTCTCTTTAGATTTCTCTTGTTCCCGAAGTTGTACCTCGAGTGTTGTTTGAACGTGTACATAGAACTTTTCTTGGTTCTGAAAAAAATGGCGATGATTCCTTGTCTTTCTTTTTAATTAGACTTTCTTCCACCTGTCTTCAATTGATTTTATTTTCTTTCGGTGTCGCTAGTTCTTTCAGATTTATCCTGATCTCGATTTACTTTCTCATACAATTTCGCGAATGATTTGCAATCCATCGATTTTAAACTGCTTAATCACCACTAAAAGTTCCCTTTGACACATCTCTTAAAAGTTTCGTTGTCATCATTTGTATTGTAAACCCTTTTGTGTTTGTATTCCCCGAAACACTAGACTATTGGTAAGGCTAGTCTTGAAAAAAGCGACAATAGTAGTGCTTTCAAAGCCCCTACACTCACGACAATGATGCTGTTGTTGTCCTAAGTTTGAAGAACAGAAAATCAAAATATATCGTGATGTGCATGTTCAAGCCCTCCATGAAAGCTTAGAGTGGGTAATTTCACGCATTAATTTGTCGATTTAGCAGAGCACGCATATTCAAAGAGTCGAATCGTCCTTCTTTTAAAAATCTCTTAGGTCGCCGGGTTAATTACTACATACACCCGCGTTCAAATTTATTTTCGCTATTCATTGTGGAAAACAATGTCGCGAAGGCAAGAGTAAGGAAGAAAAGCATTTATGTTCTTGCATAAACTCCATTCGAGAAATTTCTGGGGTATCGTGGTTGTGGAAAACAGCTTGCTTAGTTTGACTTTGTTTAAGTTATGTAGCTGGCCCATTAAATTCTTAGCATTTTTGTTTTTGTAGACAAGAACAAACACCGGCTTAGGAAGGAATGCGAAGTTAGTACGAAGGTGGGCGTATTATTGTTTTAATTTCCTCACCCCTCCATGTTCAAGTAATTATGGCGCTGATTATCACCCGCATTCCAACCAGCCACAGGGATACCATACCAATTAGCCCAATAAGAGCAAGACTCGTCATCCCTAAAAAGAAAGGTAGCTAATGTTGGAATTCCAAGTTTCAAAACAGTTTAAAGA
>NC_090892.1:22036050-22041050 GCF_036669925.1 Montipora capricornis | reverse complement strand
AATAATGCGACAGACCCCTGTCGAGCTTAACGTTTTTGCCACACCAAATTAAAACTACCATACCAAACTGATTCAGACGTCGCTCTTTTGCCGTACTTAACTCCTCAGTTAGGTTCGGCATAAAGAGTGGCTTAAATACAGGCGTTTAATGTATTATTGTAAAACTCCCTGAAGAAGTCTACGTTAGCTAGACGAAACGCGTTGGAGAATAAACAAGTTTTACAGTTATAGTTCGCAGAGTGCTGCTCCCTAGTTAAGTTTTTTTTTTTTTAATTTTAAAAAAATAACTTTTTTTTAAAATTCTCTAATCAGAGCTATCCATTCCTTCACAGTCACCATCCTGAAAGTTGAATTATGGCGCGAAAAAGATGGTATCGGACCCAGGTCTTTACCTTTCTCCCTAGTGAAACAAAGATTAGATTCGACACATAGGGCGCCGTCTGAATCAGATGTCGCGCCAATGTCGCACCAAAGTCGGAGTTAATTCAATGAGGTTCGGCACATGAGTGGAGCGGCGTCTGAACCAGGCTTAAGATCTTTTCCGCGACAATGCAGTGCTCATTTTTTAACTTGCGAGGCTAGGTGTAGGATCTCAGGCGAATGGCTTTACTTTCTTGCTCGTTTGCAGCTCATTCAAACAAGAATTGTGACATTTCTAAAGCGTTATCCAGGGGTAAGGGAATTTTTTCCTCTGACTTCTTGTAAGAAAGATATCAGGTCGCACCTGAGGACGATAAAAGTGGATCAAACTAGTCTTGCAACGGAGAAAGATTTAATTCTTGCTCGTACTGGTCATTTTCGTGAGGATGGAGCCAACATGACAATATATCCAGCGCACCGTGCCGAACTTGGAACATTTTGGCGGGCTAGGAGAAAATGTGCACACCCTCTGCATGGAAATCGGAAAGGCAAGCCAGAGAGGGGAGCTAATCTCGCAATGAGCGAGGAAATTATAGCAAAGTGGAACGCACTCGTTCTGATTGGTGCAGGTAAGAGGGCAAAATTAGTATGATTTTGCATATGTGGACCGTAAAGGTGACAGTATTCTTTAGTTTCGCATTTTGTCCAACAAAGCTCATCGCAATTAACTCTTTTCCAGGAATTTGCAAACTTTGTCAAAGTGATTACCTTGCTGCTATCCGAATTGACCAGCCCAGTAATGTCTTATTCGTTGAGGATACTGGCGAGCCATCTGCAGCTGCAGATGCTGAGAATGTGTCTGAAACAGTGATCTCACCAGAACCGCATGCGTCTGGTGAAACTAGAAGGCTGCCGGAGGTATGTTTTACAATTGTGAAAATACTGAACTACTAGATTTAAAATGCTAACACTGAACAAACTAAATTCAAATAGTTGTGAGGGGTTGGCGCAGTGGTAAGATCTCTGCCTTCCAACCCTAAGGTCCCGGGTTTCATTCCCGGTTCTGCCGAGACTGGAATATTTGGCGACCTTCTTTCCCGCTAAAGTTCACTCAGCTTTCCATCCTTCCGAGGTCGGTAAAATGAGTACCAGCATGCATGGACTGTTTAGAAGCGGCTGCAATTTGCGCCTGTATATGCTTCCAGTCCACTGGGGGTAAATTGATCATTGTAAAGCGCCTTTGAGACGTGTGATAAGGGCGATATATAAATGCACCACTTTACTTTTTTTATTTTTTGTACCGTTACAAGAAGAGAAGAGAGTCATTTTTTTCTTTCGTTATATCTTGTGCTCGACGTTTGGACGGGTGTGGAAATCAATCGGAAATATGGTAAAATTTATAGCCAAAATTTGTCTCGCAGAAAAAAAATGCCGGAAATAACAGCTAAAAAGATTACTGTTGAGGCCCTGTTTAGGGGAGTTTTAGTCATCCCTTATCTCTAGAATTACTGAGACTGTTATCCCTAAAATTACTTATTCTTAGAATTTGACAGTAAGGGGCAATTTTAAAGTGTAAAGCGACCCGTTTTTTAACAGATAACCTAATGCACAAGCGGTTGGCCGAATTAAAGAGCCTGCGAGCAAATCTTGGACATCTTGCTTGAATTTCGACTGATAAATGGCCCGTTACTGTTCATTACCAGTCGCCAGTGATGTGAATACTCGGCAAAAAATGACCAAAATTATAATAATTGAGAAATCAAAGCTATTTTTTATTATTACTATTACTATCTCGGTTTTCCCTTATCCCTATAATTAATTCGTCAGTTATCCCTTATCCCTAAAACCCCTAAAAGGGCCTCACCGATTTAAGCAGATCGTCCGCCTAAAATTCAACTCTCTTATTGACTGAACATTTGGAATGGAAGTACTTCACATTTCTCGTTCTCCTTCAACTTAGACGGGTAGAGATAAAGAGATATGATAAAATATTATAGATATAATAAAACTCGTAAGTGTCAAACGACGGTATGGGGAGTTGAAAAATTATCTGTCAGTTGCCGTCCGCTTTAGTTGTGTAATTACATTAAACAGTCCTATTTGAATAGTTTTGTATTTCGTGGAATCCTTATACATGAAGTGCAGGACATAATAATGGGACTAGACCTCAACAAGTCTTCCATAGGAGTTCCCTCAAGATGTGTTAAATTATCACGTCGCACGTCATGCAACCTTTTTTCATCACCGATAAAACAATGAAGAGACTTCCTCGCTGCCTTTAATTTTCTCGCGCCTCATTTCCCAAGATTTCTTTCATGACATTGAACCTAACTGCCAGTCTTGCATGCATGTGATCCAGCGGGATTTCCGAAAAAAACCGGCAGCTCATTTTCACCTCATTACATAGCCTAATGATCAATTTTCGAGAAACTTAATTAAATTAATTGATTTCCCACAATTGCTCCCATGTGCAACAAATCATTCGCACACCTCGCAATGTGAAGAACAGTCATATTCTTGGAAGATGGATCAAGAGACTGGGCGTATAGTTTTTTCGAGAAAGGTGGTCAAGGAATCTGTGAATTTAATACTCCTCACAATGCCTTTCGCGATTGTCACTCGTACTTTTAACCTTTTTACCGACAATCTTTCTCCAAACAGCTGTATAGTCATCACTGAAACGCCACACACAGTACTAGTAACACGAGCAACACGCTAATATTTATTTTTGCCCAGAAAACTAAAATAACCGAGATTGCCATATAGGGATATGTTGGTAAACCGTGTTACAGTTGGGAAGGCTATTCTCTTGTAAAACCTTTTCATAGTCCTCGCACAATCTGAGCAGGAAAATCTCTTCTGAACTTAAACAAGATTTGCAAGGATATCTTTAACGCAGCTGTAAAATTTAAAATACTGAAACATTTACGAGTTGAGAAAGTTTCTCTTATAGTTACCCGCGAGCCTTCGAATTTTCGTTTGCATTTGTATACTCAGTGTATACTCCTTGTCTGAACTCTATGTATCCGTATGTTAATCGTCTGGCAACGAGGAACGTACATTTGGGTAACAGTCGCAAGTAAGATGTCATGTTTCCATTTTTTTTACATACATGGCTATTTGATAATTTATAATCACTTCTAGACATCGTTTAGTCCAGTGTGCGCGTCTTTTTATCCAAACTCTCGTGCTCGTCCTCCACACGTAACACACCTGCTGGTAACACATATACATCTGGAATGTATCGCATGGCTCTACCAGATACGTTATAAGTGACACGTTAAATGGCACGTTAAATGCTTTGTTTGGTAAAAGGATGACCTTGTATGGACAGAATGCAATTAAGCCCCTTTGATTCACACGCGCTCGCGTTTCTCTCATCAGTCCAACCTTGAGAAAATTTTGGGCTACTCTTAGTCTTCGAGTTTTATTCTTTACCTTCTGCGATAGCCTGATAAATGCGGGCTCCAAGAGGCAACTGCGACTACTAAGCGGCACGAACGGTCACTGATTTTTTTGGTAAGCTACTTTCAGTTTGCGAAATTTGAACACATCTGGGTCAAAAGAAAGGGAGAGAGCCGAGGCATGAACTGAGTTGATGCCCGTCTACCCAATCCATTCAAAGCTCTCTAATTTTCGATATTTTGGGGAGTGTACAGCTATTTCTTTGTGTTTTAGCCAGTTATGCCCAAATTGTCAAAACTTGTAAATTCTCTCCACGGTCTATCAGGTAACGAGCACGAGGCTCTGTAGTTTGTGATGGTAATAGAAATTGGAAATAATGTTAATAATATTTGGATCCTGTGTTTACCTAGTAAGAAGGCTTCGATGTTTATTTTCATTGTCTCTAGACTTCTTTACAAATCAACAAGCCTAGCGCATCCGATGATAATGGTTCAGACGTTTTCTCATCTGGCTCACAAGAATTTCTGACAGCAGGAGAAACATCAACAGAATGGCAGCCCATGCCACAGATACAGATGAAACTTCACTCACTCAATAATTTTCTGAGGCAAGCTGGTGATGGCAGAGTGAGTCCTATACGATCTCAGCACAGTTCTAACGTGGACAACATCTCATCACCCACTGCCCGCTATTACAGGCGCAAAGGGGTGCAAGCTGTTGAGTCAGTTCTAGATGCCATAGCCCCGGGGCAGAATAGATGGCTTCTGCAGCAAGTAATGGAGGCTTGCATCCATACAACTACTGGCCCGAATGTTAACATATCAGAGAAGACACTACTATCCAGGCATTAACTGGTATACAAGGCAGCAAATCCTGTCAGTGTTTGTAGGCGATTATTCAAAGACAGAGCTGCTAGCATTTATTCCAGGTTTAACCAAGTGGAGGATCGATGAAGCAAGGAAACACGCTTTCCATACCAGTCCAGGTCATATGATTGACCCTCCTGTTATACATCGCTGCCGACTTGATCCAGTTAAAGTGGACCATTTTCTAGACTTCATATCAAGTCCATCGTTTCTTCAGGATGTAGCGTATGGGACCAAGAACCTAAAATTGTCAGATGGTGAGACAATAGAGATCCCAAATGTAGTGAGGACGGTCGTAGCCTCCCGACTGATTCATCTGTACCACTCGTACTGCGAAGAATCCGGTTTCAGTGAACCTATTGATCGGTC
>NC_090892.1:22018550-22031050 GCF_036669925.1 Montipora capricornis | reverse complement strand
GGCTAAGTTTCATTGAAATCGTTGTGATGGCTTGTATCACACCTGCCTGGTCCTCTCATGAACTCAGTCTTAAGGTGCTCTTTAGTTCACTGGAGGGGTACCGCAGCCATAAGGGGGAACCTCAATGTTACATTCGGTTACTTTTATAATTTGAGACCCTAACTTAACCTTAAGACAAAGGTTGAATTTTTCTGGAAACAAAGCTCATTTCCCTTGAAAGGAGGTGTCCCTTGAACAGGACGAGAGCTGTCACCCACCGTTTTATAACCACACGGATTGAAATTTTCAGACATAAATTCGGTAGGAAGAGAGACTTACTTTGATACACACTGATCAAACGGAACGACCCACTGTATTCCATCTTCAGGATAGTTGTACATTAAAAATGTATTTATTTGATCTGTAATGATGACAGCTTGAAAGGTGTTGCTCTGCCGATAATACATATATATATATATACGAATTAAAAAGATATAAGTAAGGGAAATATTTGGGAATTTGAATTAGAAAGTGATAAAACCTTATGCTGAAAAACCTTTAGGGAGAACGAGAATTGTGTTAGATATTTATTAAAAGCATGCCTTAGTGATCCAAACCTGAATTAAGCGCATAGTAAAAATGTGGTGTCTGCATGGTTCAACTTTTCTTTCCATCTAACCTAGACGAGAATTTCGGCTGCAGGACCAATAAGAATGGATTTTGATTTAAAAGCCGAATAGTTCATGAACCGAACTTAACAAAAAAATCAGGAAAGTTCTTAGAACAAAAAGTAAATCTGTCGTCTGAATCGAACAACGGGAATTGATCAGACTCGAGTTGTGTTAGGCTCAAGGAAAGTTGTCCTTACAAACTGTAACTAAGAATTTTGAAATCTTTCCATATTTTGTTTGTGCTTGGAGAGTGATATGGGGTATGGTTATAAAGTTACAGTTTTGATGTTCAAAGGAGTATGCCATGCAGGATTTTATGGTGTACAACTAACTTGATGATATCTTGGCCAAAACCAGCTGATCAAATACTTGACAACAACAGAATCACATACAAGTTTACTAGTCCCCCATGCCCCCTTCCTCCCCAATGTCGCATACTAGAGCATTTTATTCGCTGCCATAAATCTAATGGGATTGATAGCGTTATGTGCACTGGTTATTTGGGAGTGATTCTACGAAACTGTTACAAGCCAGGTTATTATTCAGGGCTATTTTGCTGTTTAATCCAAATGGTAACAGTGACGAAATTTCTTACCCTTGGGCAATTCTGCCCGGAGACTTCATAATCCCATCGATAGTACCGATAAGGGCAGAGATTCTCCCATGTCACAACAAGGACCCAAGTGGCTTGAAATTGTGTGAAACCTCCACTTCTGTCATAAAGTTGAACGTGTTCAGAGGCTAGCGTCAGGACTTCATCTGCTGGTTTTTGAATGGTGTTTTGGACCGTTCGCTGGTAAACTTGGTAATAGACGTGTGAGTATTCGTCCCGAAAGGCCAAATAATCATCGATAGTAGCCCAAAATGGAGCCATTATTGCCATGTTGTCAAACCATCGATAAGCACCAAATGTCTGGGGCCACCACCAACTCCATTCAAGATTCAGTTGGATCTTGCCATCTGGACAGATCTGCAAAGTGCCAAATTAAACTTGTGTGAGCTGAATCGCCCGTGCCTTTCTCGTGTTTGGCAATTAGAGAGCTAATCCGGTAATGATAACAATAGAGAAATGTACGAGTTCTGGTGGACGAACAAAGGAAGGTAATTATCCTTTTTTTCCGTCCACCAACATGGCGGCGATGACGTCACGTGAAAACCTTTTATCCAGGTTTGTTGATTGTACTTTCGAACAGCCAGTGCTTGTCTATTTCAGCCACCCAGCGACAGCACGAAAACAACGGTGGATTGTTGGTTTCATATTTTCCGTCAGAATCCGTCAAAGGGGAGAATCGGAGTCGGCAAACCTCAGAGTTGGGGGGGAGAGGGTTGGGGATGGGGGTGGCAAAAATATATAGTTGCGGGAGCTCATCAAGAGGAGCCTCTATCTCCACTAATTCCTTGAGTCAACCCTTTCCACATACATTAAATTTATTTTTAGGAACAGGATTTTCCTCGAAAAAATTCAGCACTATGGCATTGGGGGATGGCACATCGTTGGTTCAAATCATATTTATACTATCGTCACCAAAAATAATACTAGCTCTGACCCTCTTCCGATCTCTTGTGGTATTCCACAAGGATCTGTTTTGGGTGCATTGTTGTTCTCATTATACATAAATGCTTTCCATCGCCCCTCTGATATTTTGAATTTTTATCTATTCGCTCGCGATGCTAATTTGTTTTGCAAAAATATTTAAAAGCAGTACTACCTTGCACTCAGATATTAATAGTGAATTGAATAATATCTATCGCACTTGTGGCTATGTGCTAAAAATTATCATTACTCAGAGAAGAATGCCTTTCGATGTTTTATTACAGTATTAATACTAAACCTCTAAATCGAGAATATTGCATTAAGTACCTGCAGCTGGGGGATCTTATTGATTCTAATCTGCCCCCAGTTGTTCAAACGGTGGATAACGCAATCCACCGGATAAAGCACTATCCATTGGATAACTCAGCGAAAACAATTGCGCTTTCCATTGGATATTGATTTATCCGGTGGATAGCGCTATCCATCTTTTGAACAACCAGGGCCTGAACTGGAAAAATCAGGTAGATTATGTAGACAAGAAAATCAAAAATAGTGTGGGCATCCTCTCAAAACTTCGCCATTTTCTAAGTACTCTTATTTTGGCAAATCTCTACTATGCACTTCTTTATAATTTCTCAATTTATGGTATAATTGCCTGGGGGAATACTTATCCAACCACTTTTCATCCCGTAACCATTTTGCAAAAAATAACTTTACGAATTATTCAACTCCTTTATTTAAGCAACTAAATATTCTGAAGTTAATTGATGTTGTCAAGGTTTTTGTTGCACTCTGTGAATGAATAAGTTCATAGTGGTAAGTTACCATCCGTCTTTAATAACGTCTTTACTCCAGTTAACGAGATTATAATACTCACTTAGCCCGCGGGCAAACTCTTTACTTACCCAAAGCTCGTACCAACTCTGGTATTTTAAATATTCTTTTTCTGGGACCAAAAATTTGGAATCTAATTGATGAGAATCTTAAAACTTACTCTCTTGGTCAGTTTAACAAGAATCTGAAGACATACTTCTCAAGGACTGTACTCCAGTTAACGAGATTATAATACTCACTTAGCCCGCGGGCAAACTCTTTACTTACCCAAAGCTCGTACCAACTCTGGTATTTTAAATATTCTTTTTCTGGGACCAAAAATTTGGAATCTAATTGATGAGAATCTTAAAACTTACTCTCTTGGTCAGTTTAACAAGAATCTGAAGACATACTTCTCAAGGACTGTTAACTTTCATCTATATTTCACTAAGGTCTGACTACACTGTAATATCTTTCTAAATAAATAAGGAAATTTCATCACTTACTCTACAATTTATATATGCAGTAATATGTGAGTGTGGATGTGTATATACCTGTTTCGTATGGGTTGACAATAAAACGACTTGTGCTCGTTTTGTGTTCACTGTTTTGTATATGTATACAGTATGTATGTTGTTTGGTTTGTGCTCTGTTTTCTTTATTTATCCTATTGTACATTCAAATGCTTCCTAAATATGACCTCGAGGTCAGTACCTTAATTATAAATAGTTCATATGGTGTTTGCAATAATGATTGTCATAAGCTACAATTGTAGGTACAATAAACATGTTGTTGGTATTGTCGTTCTATAAATATGTTTACTCGGGAAGGGGTTGACTTCTAGGCTAGTATGGGAGATAGAGTTTCCTTAAGGTTGGTGATCTCCTGATAGATGTTAATAATTGTAGATCTGTTTAAGTTCATCTCGGCCTACAAAAACACATATTAAAGTTTAAATAATACGCAATACCTACATATAATTTATAATGCCTTTTTCCATAGAACGGAAACCCGAGACTGGGTGCTTTGATCTTCTGGCAGAGATATAGGTACCAATACCCTGAATTGATGAGTGCTTCATCACCGTGCTCTGGACCGTGTGGATACATGTTGTCACGATTTAAAACTGTTTTAAATATAAAAAAAATAGATCAAGAAATTAAAATTCTAGGCCAAATCCAATGTTTCAAAGAGCCCACTTATACCATGTTATGAAATTGATGCGTATATTTGAACGGCTTGTTATAAACGAAAGATATAGAAGTGATCGGCCTCGCACTGATCTGCCGGTGTGAGGATCAGCGCATGAAATCTTCAGTCTAGGGAGAAGAAAGAGGAAGGACCAAAACACTCTTGGAGACGTACAGTGACGAAAGAGAAGAATTGCATTGGAAGGACATAGAGAATTGAATCCGGCTGGAGGAAAGCCATGATGATATGGTGAAACATAATTAACTATTGAAGGGTAATTTGAAGTGTTATTTTCTTCCCATGTAAACCACCGTGATGATGGTGAAAGTCCGACAACACGTACAATATGTTAATCGTTATTTCTGCAAAGCTCTAGCAAAGCAAACACATCGTATGACTCTATCAACTAATTCAGTTGGACTTCTCTACAACCACATGTTTACGGTAAAGACTAGCTCTGGAAAAGGAGCTATAGTCAAACAAAAATGGCCTATTTCCTCGTTGAAAAAGTGCTTGCTCTAATTTCTGTCGGTTAATACTTTGAAATGTAGCTATGAAGCTTACCTGATGATGCAGACATACTTTGACTGATGAAAGAGCTTCTTGATGGGCGTATAAATGAAGAGATTTGTGCACTCTCGGAAGCCGACTGACTTGCAGACAGGCTTTCTGAAAAACTGACCGTATTTGCGCACATGATACTTTGAGTCAAAGTGGAGGAAGCCGACTGACTTGCAGACAGGCTTTCTGAAAAACTGACCGTATTTGCGCACATGATACTTTGAGTCAAAGTGGAGGAAGCCAACTGACTTGTAGACGGGCTTTTTGGAGAAATGATATCTGGAGTAGCCGTGCTTGATCGCCCGGAAAACGTGTTTATGCTTACAACACTTTGAGTCGAAGTGGAGGAAGCCAACTGACTTGTAGACGGGCTTTTTGGAGTAGTGACATCTGGAGTAACCGTGCTTGATCGCCCGGAAAACGTGTTTATGCTTACAACACTTTGAGTCGAAGTGGAGGAAGCCAACTGACTTGTAGACGGGCTTTTTGGAGGAGTGACATCTGGAGTAACCGTGCTTGATCGCCCGGAAAACGTGTTTATGCTTACAACACTTTGAGTCGAAGTGGAGGAAGCCAACTGACTTGTAGACGGGCTTTTTGGAGGAGTGATATCTTGAGTAACCGTGCTTGATCGCCCGGAAAACGTGTTTATGCTTACAACACTTTGAGTCGAAGTGGAGGAAGCCAACTGACTTGTAGACGGGCTTTTTGGAGGAGTGATATCTGGAGTAACCGTGCTTGATCGCCCGGAAAACGTGTTTATGCCTATGACACTTTGACTCAAAGTGAAGGAAGCCGACTGACTTGCAGACAGCCTTTCTGAAGAACTGACACTTTGAGCCGAAGTAGAGGAAACCAGGAATGCACCTGAAAGAAGGTCAAAAGGTTTTAATTGCATAGTAGAGACTTTCTAATTAAAAATAAATAAATGTCGGGTACCTCTACAGGGACTTTAAGCGGCGTCAATTCTTTTATCATAATAATGCGTGGGGCTATTTACAGAGTTTTCTTTTCCTTCTAAACCTGCTATTTTTTTTTTTTATCAAGTATCGTTAAATTTAACAGCTATTCACCGAAGTGTAGGTCGTTAGTGGTGGATATTATGGCCGGACCACTCTGTTGTTTGATGCTTGATATTTTCAATTATACGCAATCAGAAGTTGGGTGCAATTCCTCCTATTTAACTTATTTATTCCTGGAACAAATCCCGCGCGAGTTACTCGTAAGTGAATAGCAAAGGATATTCGGAGTTTAAGTAGCCAATCAGAGAGCGCCTTCAACGCTATCCACTGTTTTAGTATATGCTAAAGCCTGATATTTCTCGATGATTGTGATGATAATCAGGTGATGGTCTTTCTAGGTTTTCGCGAACAAGAGAAAGATGACCAGCGAATGTCATAAAAAGAAATCGAGTCGCTCCGACTAATGCCAACCGGAACAAACAGTGTTATAGTAATGAACCACAAAGAAACTCCAAAATTCGGTTCGAAGCAATTTGTAGCTGCGCCTCTCATTGCTCAGAAAATTGTCGGGAGAACTAATCTCGTCGCTAAATTGTAGATCGCTCTAAATGTCTCACTTTCAGAAATGGTGGGTAATATATCATTTTTCTCTATTTATGTTACTTAGGCTTACAAAGTACATTCTGGTGAGTCTTTCATACCTTTGCATTTCTCTAATATAAACTGGGTATAAATAAATGAGCTGAACTGAACTGAACTTGGGGATGAATAGCAAAGAATATTCTGAGTTTGAGTAGCCAACTGGAGCGTGCCTTCAATGCTATCTACTGTTTTAATTTACACTAGTAACTTATTTAAATAAGTTAAATTACATAGACTGACCCGCCTGGATTATTGCGTGCTACAATGCGGATCAGTCGCGTACTATAATCAATGAATTTGAAGTTGACCTGTTAATTGAAGCGATCGATGCGTGACCTTCCTAATGACTGGGAAAGGAGACCACGGAAGATTAAATGGATTGGAGGGGTTGTCCAAAGGGTAGTCCGTGGAATGAAGTTGTTCAAGGAGTAGCCTCTGTCGGAGTTGAAGTCAATCCCTTTTCAAATCTCCTATCCATCTGCTGGATACGTCTTGTTCCTTGAAACTTTTCCATCGAAAATCGGATTACCTGAACTCCGCAATCAACACATTCCAGTTGCACCGGCGGTAAATATTTTTAAGATCGACGGAAGAACTGCGAAGTGCTTTCACTGGCTTTTTTTGCGTTTTTCCAGGAGATCATTCATAAGCTTCACAGCCCCCGTTCTCGACGGAAGCGCTGGCTTTGAGTTGTGTTGCGTTTTTGAGTCTTCTACGCTTGTACACGTACACACGTGGGAGTCGGAAACCGCATCAAAGGTTTTGTCGGTTAGAAAGCCCATCGTTAAGGGCCAAGAGCACAGATGTCTTTCCACCGGACAAATGTAATGTGCTACGAGCCACACAGTGCAGGAAACCCCTCACCCATGATTACATCCTACAAAACCAGATCCTTAAGGGAAAAGATGCTTTTAAATATCTTGGCGTCGCTGTATACCATAGGCTGTCTTGGAACGAACACATATGTTCTATAGAGTCAAGAACGCTAATTCATCCATAGGCTTTATCAGACAAAACCTACAAATTCACCAGAAACTAATCAAAGCTAATGCATACAAGACTCTTGTTCGACCACAAATCGAGTATGCGTCTACCATCTGGGATCCTTTCACCCCAGAAAATCAAAATAAAATTGAGATGGTATAGAGAAGAGAAGCCCGCTTTGTTTGTAACAACTGCAGACTCGAAGTAAGTGTCACTAGCATGCTTGATGAGCATGGCCGGCGCAGTCTCAAGCAACGGAGAACAGACCAGAGATTAATTATGTTATACAAAATCGTGAACAGCCTAGTTGAAGTTGATCTTTCTAAAGAATTTATACCACCTACGAGTCACAGTAGAAATAGTCACGCCAAATCCTTTAGAATTCCCTACGAAAAGAGAACCTACAATCATAGACAAACGTAATTGGGAAGGCTATGTAAATGAACCACACCAGAGCTGTACTCCAAAAGCCGTTCTGTTGGGGAAGTGTTTACTAAGAATGCCATAAAAAAGACATTTTTGTTGTTTGATGTTTCATATTCGTTAAAAGATACCTTTCTTTTTTTTTGAGGACGTTGGAAGAACGCCAAAAACTGTTTTATTTCAATCGATTTAGCAAGAAATGGTGCGAGCAGTGCGAGAGCACTTACATTACTCCCGACATCACTCCTAACATTACTCCATTTTCGAAGCCTAAAATAATGCCTTTACACCACAGCTACAGGTAAATTATTGAAACTGGAGTGTAAAGACTTTCAAAGAAAATAGTAATAGGACTTTTCATGGTCATTTCAGCTTTATTTTTGGTAAATTGTAAATTTACTCCATAAAGAGAGCTTAAATGAAATAACGTATCTAATTAACCTTTGTGTATATATGGTTTCAATGGAGTAATGTCGAAAATAAGTAGATACAATAACTTTTGTCCATAATCAGAAATATAGTGTACGTATCCCAGTATGCTTTACATATAACTACGTTATTGTTGCAAAATATCACATTCCTTGGGTATATATTTCGCATTTTCATGGAGTAATGTGCACATACATGTTCACTGTTCCCAAAATAGGGCAATGATTGACAGGCCATCCTACTCACCCTACTGGTGCAAAAAAAGTAATCACTGTTAATTTACTTATTTCATGTGACTCTGTTTGAAATACACATGGCGTTTTTAAAAGGCGCTGCTCTCGACTTGGCAAAGTGCAACTGACGTCCGCCATTGTAAGAGTTTAGTCCGTGAACTCGTTTGACCTTTCAAGACAAGCTTCTTGGCTTAAATTAACTATCATTTAGTTTCCTCCCCTTTCTGTTCATTTACCAAGGAATTTTCATCATGTTATTTGCTCTACAATTTAATACCATCAAGACACTAATGCAACATGACGTCGTCCTAACACATGTTTGAAAGTTGAAAACTTGCCTTATTTTTAACCAGATAAACGCCTAAAATTCATGATAACATGGCAAAAAGCAGTTAAATGTTAAAGCAATGACTAATTGTGTTTGTTTTTCAAAGGCACTGTAAGCGCTAAGAAAAAAGTCGTCTTTCCAATTTAAGACAACAAAAAGAATTTTCAGACAATCATTTGACAAACGTAGTTGGGAAGGCTGTGTAAATGAACCACACCAGAGCTGTATTTCAACCTGCTTCTGTTAAAGCTCAAAAGAAATAGTTTCATTTTCTCTTACATAGCCCCCCTCCCCCCTATTCAATGTTGGAAGGTAAGTCAACAATTTTCCACTGAAACCATTCAGTTTTGCACAACATTGAAGGAGGGGGGAGGGGAGAGAAGCAATGAAGACTTCAAAAGTGCTAACCTTCTCAACAGTTTTGTCTAGGATTGTATGAGAGTAGGAAATCTGCTTTGAACGCTTACAACTCTCGTAGTATTTGACATGTGGCTTCCATTTCTTATTCTGGACATGCTCTTACAATGTACTTTCCAATGCATAAATAAAATCTCACAATACTGAAATTTGGTTAAAATCATCGTTTTATGATTTGGATTTCAGATTTGCGTGACGTTTCACAACGTTACTCCAAAATCCGTTCTGTTTGAGGAGGCGAGAGGGGAGAGAAGCAATGAAGACTTCAAAAGTGCTAACCTTTTCAACAGTTTTGTCTAGGATTGTAGGTAGCCACAGCCCCAAGTCTTAATGGTCTTAATGGTCTTAAGAGTGGGATCTGTGAGCTCAAGCATTAACAACCTTTACGAACCTGACCGAATCTGAGCATATAAGCCTTGTAGAGAGGGAATGTTTGTAATATGGTAAATAAATAAATAAGTAAATAAATAAATAAATAAATAAATAAATAAGTTAATTAATTAATTAATTAAATCATAGCAATCCGGGTATAGCCATTTTCTTAGGTGATCCACCCCTTGGGTTGTAGAGTCAGTGACAGTGTGGCCTGAGTAAACGATGCCGCTAAGATTTCTTTATGTATTTTGACAATCACGACAAGCCTGCTATAAATTGACCAATTACGGCGCTTGTACTCTCTGTAAAACGGAAATAGCCAAGAATCGAAAGTAGAAGGAATGAATTTTCACTGTTTTTAAGACCCTGGTCAAATCTATGTGAATGTTTATCATACCAAGGAAAGAAAAGAAAGGAATTGAACTTTTAAAGCAATATACAAATTGGGACTTCTAGATCGAATATTTTGACATACAAACAATTTACAGGGTTCTAATGTTAACTATTCCTAAAAATTCAATTCTCTTCTTGCTAAGAGATTATTTTCGACTGCATTTTGCTTTGAGCTGTCTTTTACTCGACATTTGAAATAATATGTAAATAAACTAACAAATGAATTAATATAGTAAGGTGATAAGTTATCAAGAACAGCAAAAAAAATGAAACAGCATGTAGCAATGGTATCAAATTATAATAAAGCTACAGCACAGGAAAAATGTAATTTGTGATCATTGAAAATTTGCATAGATTGCTGTTTTGCTGAGGCCTGGTGAGCCGTGTTAGGTGCGCAGTGGGTCGTGGGATTTAGGCTTGTACTTTACGGGCGTTAGTAGGCTTATTTCCCTTTCACACCAAGCCTTACCATGTATTGAAAATGTTTAGTCGATTGTTTTCTTTTTAAACCATGAATACTGATTTTTATCAACTACAAATTTAGTACATATCAATGCATGTATCGAAACTCACCTGAATCTCAAATAAAAGGCTGACCTTCATTTTTCTGTGACTGATTTTCATTTTGTTAAACCTAGGTTAATTAAACATGTCTTTCTGGTGTGAATGGGGTATTTTCCTAGTGGATATTGTGGAACTCAGGGAGTTCGTTGCCCAGAGCTACAGAGAATTACTCTCTCAGTTTGGTGCTATGATCGTTTCTATTTCTACTTCGGAGCTGAAAATTTCAAGCGATTCAATTACCGTCGAGCAAATGGGAAAAATTTAGAGGCTCAAAAGATATGTCCCGCCATCGTTTAAAAAAGTCCGGCGGGCAAAGAAGTGCAATTTAATGCCTACAAATCCATTTTAAAAACGGCAGAACACCCTAGTAATGTGTTGGAAGGCACATTTTTGGTTATAACCAAGGAAAGTTTGGACAAAGATATGTCCTTATAAAAGATCCTCAGAAATTGATCCATTTTGTTGACAAGTCTCCACACGGATGAACGACAGTTTTGGAATTTAGTCACAACTATTTACTCTTTGACGAAGAAGATGAAAAGAAAAGATTCAGATCTCGAGCTGGGTCCACCAGAGCTTCCAAGCCTTTCGCATCGCGCGCTCTTCTCAGCCTACAGCATCAGGTATAAAATGCCACTGTTCAGAAATCAGGCGAAAAACGTTTGTTCTTGGTTCGTAATAAAGATCGGAGAATTCCATTTGGACTCAACTCAAGTTGGCTTGCGTCTGTTCTCGATTTCTCCATCTGCTTTATTTATGAATCCGAGAAAACAACAAGAGTCCCATCAGGTGATTGTTCTTCCCTTTTGGATAAGGAGCGTACCCCAATCCACCAGGACTGGAAGCTTTCTAGCGTCTGTGGTAAATCTATTTTGCCCATTATCTGTGGTGGATCTGTATCCATGTTCATGACGGAAATCATCTTTGCTGTAACTATGCTTCTTTGCCGATAATTGGAATTCACAAATTTTGGTAACCTCGGAATCCCTAACTGGAGCTAGATCTTGTCCACTTCGAAGGTTTCCCTAAGTGGGAATTGCATTGGCGACTATATTGATTTTGAGACCAAAATGTATTTACCAAAACCCAGCGTTTTCACCCAGAGTTCTTGCAGATGAGATTGGAAAGATGATTTTGCCGACTTCACATTGAATGATGATATTTTCTCTGCCGACACCAATGGATTCCTGGAGAGCTCAGCGTTCTTGCCGTTGTCGTCGGCAAGGCCACAGATTTTGGCGACCATTTGGTGAAAGTTGATATTTTCTCTGCCGTAGAGCTCCTTGGGGTCGGCACACCTATGACTGATTTGCATGTCACCACAACACAAAGTTTCCAACGTTTAATACAAGGTTTTATCAGCTTGGGTCTTCCGGCGTCAGCCCCTTTGCTCAGGTCTGGTCCAATGTTATGCCCTCCTGTCCGTTTAACCTGCAAAGTTGTTTAACGTCTGAGCGTCTGCTGCAGTTGGTTCCCTACTTGTACCATTTTGGAATCTCGCTCGTTTTTGGCCTTTCCTATGTTTCGACTGTTTTCACTGGAGCTTATTTATTCATGGCTGGACTTTTCTTCCAGATGTTCCAAATCTTTTTGTCAGAGGCGAAGCCAAAATCACATTTTTCGGTCGGGTTCCTCTTTTATTTCCGCCGTGATTGCCCTGTTTATGGCTCTCAGTGTTCCTACAAGGCTAACCACTGATTTAATGTTTGTGTTGCTTTTTACGTTCCTAGCTTACGATTTTGGCTGCATGTTTTCGTTTGGGTTGCACAGGTTTGAATAGTGCAATAGCGGTGTGCTGAGTGTTGTGTTAACTGGTGATCGGTGATTAAAGAAAGCAACATGTTTTATTGTCGAATAGGCATTTTTCGATATCTTAAATTTCAGCTTGAAAGTAGAGGTTTAGAGAATTAACGTGAAGAGCTCTTATTTTTATTAAAATCACTTTAAATCATGACTCACAACACGTGAAGAGCGCCTTTTTTTATTAAAATCACTTTAAAT
>NC_090892.1:21976050-22013550 GCF_036669925.1 Montipora capricornis | reverse complement strand
TAACCGTCAACCGTCAAATGACCTAAAATTTAACCGTCAACCGTCAAAACGACTCATTTTTAACCGTCAACCGTCAAAGAGACCCCCCCATTGAGACCCTCTGTCTAGGTACACATGGAGTATTGGCGTTCATGAACAATGCACAATGCTTTGAGAGCTAGCCTAGCGGGCCTTGATAATTACTCTTTGTGAGTTTGTGGTGTGTAGGTGCACATAATACATTGTTGTTCGTAGTTAATTAATGCTTTAATAGCATGGGCTTGAGGACGTTGTTGTACATTAGTACACTCGGTGGATTTGTGTCTAGCCTTGACTAGTATTTAACAATTATTCGCCTTAGGGGAAGTGATTACCGGTGAATAATTGTTTTAGTATAAATATACACAGGTGATTGTTTCAAAAAAGAGAGAAAAAGAAAAAAACATTTCAACGCGAAATCATCTTCACTTACAGTGACAAAACGACTACTGGCAGCCATTTTGTCCGTCGAGGTGATCATCGGCTGATAATCCGAGATGGCGAGCCAATGACAGCGCGCGATTTTGTTTATACTAATGATGCTTATGGTCAAGGCTTCAATCAATAGTATCGGCTAGAGGCACTTCATAATCACCCTTTCAAGTTTTCGTCACGGTCTAGGTAAATACTAATGTCCTTAAATTGTCCTTTCATAGCATTTGTTAGAGGAATTGATTATTCCACTTATGGGTTTGCTGTTTTAGCCTGATGTTATTTTCTGGATATGTTTTTCCAAAGTTTTGTATTGTTCATGCTGCGGACTATTTATCTATTTACCATATTGTACTTTTGATTCTGTTATGTTTTTTTTCTGCCATGTCTTGCTTTAGACTCTCTTTGTGACACCGAGTTCTGGTCGACATTTCTGCCGTTTTCCCAGGGAGTCGTTTCCAAGTCTGAAAAGCTTAAATTAATAGTTTTCGCCTCCAGAGTAACCAGGTTTTCCCTTATCACGGTTTTTAATAGATGGAAGCCATTCGCCGCAGACGGAGGGTTCCACTATTTGGCCGATGTCTGTTCTTGAACAGATCATGCCAATGTGATAGCGGCCATGGAACGGTAATTCGAGCAGCCTCGCAAGGAGTCGCTTGATGCGCTTGTTTCCGAAGTTGTCCAGAAGGATCTGATATGACCAATCTACTTTAAAGAGACACAGTCACGTATATGCGAACGCTCAAGCGGTCAATCGAAACTTTGAAAAACTTAGCCAGTTGTTTTCAAGAGGTGCAGACAATGTGGTGGCCATTGTCGCGTGCAGAATTTAAAGCTCAAACATTGATTTACTCTCCTCAAGAAAGCAAAGAAGAGCAGTCAAAATACCAATACAGCATCTACGATAAAAATAAACTTTTTAAGACGTGAATTCACGAAAAATTCGACGTTTCAATTTGAACAAGGATCGAAGTCCATCGTCGTGCTTCATTTCTAGCTAATCGCTTAAATGTTAAGAGATCATTACATCATCTTTTCTTGATAAACTTTCATTATCTTTCTTTTAAAATGTGCCTTTAAACATTTTGAAGAAAAAGCTGCGTTTAGATGAGAGGAATTTCAATGGTAGTGTTTATTTGTTGCACAAATTACAAAACCGCAAGCGGTGAGTAAAACACGGCTGAATTATTTCTCTCCTTACCATCTTTTGACTTCAAAGTCACTCTTGGAATAAATGCACTCTCTTTGAGCTTTGAAATCGCATTTTAGCCTTAATAATATGTTTAGTACATCACAGAGAAAAACAAAGGTGTGAGCGCTTGTACGGCCGATAGTGTTTCCGATCACACTTCACTAAATTCACTGAATTCATGGCATTATAATTGCGTTCACGTCTATTTCTTGGACTCCAAATCATCGATAATAGATACATATGCATTTTATTGTTTTTCGGAAGCCTTAGTAAGTCTTAACAGCAAGAAAGTTAAAAGTCTGTTAAAATCTCTGGATGTGAGAAATACTGCGCATGTCATCATATGACCGTGTTCCTTTAATTGCGTAATTTAGTAATGTTTGTTTTAGCTTTTTTCAAATTTTTTATTCATAAATTATCTTAACTTTAAATTCCAACGACTAAAGTAAATGTATTTTGTGCTTTCCTTTTCTTTTCTGGACTCCTTTTATCCTGACTTCGGTGACAACTGCGTTCCCACGCCACCAAGGGACAAGGAGAAGTCTCAATGTCAATCATTCTCGTGCTTGAACCGTTCAAAACAGGAGTGACGCTATTGGTGGTACGAACTTTGTCATCACAACAATGTGTTTAAACACTCCAAATCCATAAAAACCACTTTTGCAATATAAAATTCAAGTTTTTTTTACTGAAATAAAACAACTGGATATCATCAACCTTTCTTGCTCCTACTCCGGTTCCAGTTCCGGTTCCGGTTCCGGATTTCGGAGTCCTGATTTTCCAGACGCCCTATCTGATTTTTGTCGCCGCTGTTTGTGTATTGTTTCCGATAAAACCGATTTGGTCAAGTGACGTAACGGATCGGAGCCTGAAGCTATTGCTGTGATACACTTTCTAATGTTATCTAATGTTGTATTTTCTGAATTAATCGACACTTGACAGGCTTTGGAAGAAAAACAATTATCATTCTTCTCAAGTTTCTCAGCCAACAGGCAAAATGAAGACCAGCCTTTCTTTCATTGCCTTTGGCATAAATGCTGTCCGTCTATTCCTAGCTCGTTATCACCGTGCAAAAACCTTTTAAGTTTGCGTAAAAAGATGAAAGAGTGAGTATACTCATGTTACGTACGTTGACGTACGTTGACCTACGCTGAATCTTTTAGAAGGATATTTGATCGCACAAGTTACATTTGACAACCCCGTTAAATTTAAGTGAGGCGGCTTTCAACAGTTATTTTACTTCCGAAAGTGCAGCCAAAGGTTCAGACTCGTTTCAGACAGTTACGCTTCATTTAAAAGAAAAACTATCTCCTGGCCAATCTTCAATGATAACGGTTTTACATCTTGACCGGAGTATATTCTTTTACTTTATTTGACTTTTTTCTCACGTTCACGAGCTGTGTTCTATTAGCGTTCGTTTGTCGGTTGAGGTAGAGTGTCGGAACCAAGCCCAACGATTTATTTACTGATGCTGCGGCATTTAGCGTGATCGATATGTAATTTACGATAACGCCCTGGTCAAAATTTTGATGTAGCCCTATTGGTTTACTTACTATCAGTTAACTTATATTGGTAGCAAACAGTTTGGTTGCTACGTCAATGCTAAGCTTACATGGTCTTGCGGGTTACGTAGCGATTACTCTTCATGGCCACCAGCGTCATCACGTTTTAGCGGAGCAAACAACTTAAAGTGAAATGCTGTAAGAATGTTGACAATTTAAGAGTTGTTAAAAATGTGAATAAAACTTACCCTGCAAAACTGTTGAAAACAGAAATGCGCTGCACACCATTACTACTGTGAGGGCCATGTTGAAATGAGTTTGTTTTTGCTAAGATCGTTCTTTTTGACCTCTTTTTGCAAAATGCAAATTATAATGATTTACCTGAACCTTGGCTCTGTTCTTTTGTTGGTGCGCAATTCGAAACTATTGTAGCTTATTCTTGGAAATATTTAACACATTTCTTCCCTCTGCTAAACTTGAAAACATTCGCATAGACACTTCTCTTAAAATATTGGTTATTCAGAACTCGAAAACACAAGCCGAATCGATATTTTCGTGTACGTCAAATGTTTCTCAGAAGCAATCCAGATGTCACGCATTGTAAAAAAAAAATTGAAATTAGAGCTGCCGCAGTTTTTCACATCAAAGCATGCTACCAAGCTGAAAACAGGCTAGCAGATATGCCTTTACAGTGCGACGCGCCTTAACGTGGCCACCTTTCAAACCTTTTTACAAATTGTCCGCCCGTCAGGATGTGTGAATTTGATTGACAGTCACGCCTCCTTGCAAAGTTCGCACAGTTGTAAGTTGAACACCGTTGCATGGGCTGTCGAGTTGACGTATTTTCACGTAATTATTTGTTGGGTGGCCACGGTAAGGAGCGTTGCGCTGTAAAATCTCTTTTACCCGATGAAAGTAAAACCTTAACATTTATAATTTTAGTTTTTTTCCGACGTTACATGAAAATTCAAAGCTAGACAACTTCGGTGTGTTTTGTCGCTGCTTCACTGAACTACATTAGTCACCATGGACGCAAAAAAAAAAAAAAACAAAACAAAAAACAGCGAGCAGTCAACCAAAACATATGATGCATGTACAAGGGAACGAAATTCCAAAAACCCGAAAAAACGAAACGAAACCAACGAAACAACCGAAACAGCCACAAATTCAGTTTCCACCATAAACTATCACTTCGGAATGCAAATACGTTTCAATAATACAATAATTTAGCTAGAAATACGTTAACATACTTTCATTATAACTTTGTTGCCTTGGTCTTTGCATTGTTTCCAACGTCGTTTTTACACCAAACCCTTCAAATTTTCAGGAATCAGAAAGCCTTCGGTGACCGGAAGTGCTGTTGCGTTTTGGTCTTAGTGTGGTCATGGGCAGACACTTCACGTGCATGACATAATTAAGGGACTGTGCAATAATTATCAGGAAGGGGGGGTCCTAAAATGAGCTTCACCAAAGGAAAAATTAGAGAGGTCCCCCCCTCCAGCAGCGTCAAGATTAGCTGTGACCCCCCCCCCCCCCCTTCACGTTCTCTCACAATTATGATGTGCCCCCCCCCCCCTCCCCCTCTCTAACTCGTACCTTTAGATATTGAAAAACTTGAGAACAGATACCAATATCTTTTATCCGACAACCCTGCTTGTGCAGGAAGGTTTCTCCGAGAGGATTACAAGCCCCCCCCTCCTTTCCATTATTTTAACTTAAGGCCCCCCCTCTGGTTTTAGGCCCCCCCCCCCTCCTGATAATTATTGCACAGTCCCTAATTATCTATTGTCGAATTCTTACACTTTTTTCAAGAAATTATGTTACGTTAAGTGAAATTAAAGTTAGCTTTTCTAGGAATAAACGATTGTTTGTGCCTAACAGTGCGTGATACAGGTATTTTGAAGTGCGCTGGGTTTATCTTAAATTATGGCCATGATCCATCGCCTTATCTAGAAAGCGTTTATAAGGATTCGGTTCAGACCCTAAGATAGTGGTTCCGTTTACGCGCTTTGCTGACAATACTCCGTGAAACACGTGTATTCCACTTGAGATCATTCTGTACATGTGGAATTTAATCACCTAGCAACTCCCATATGAAGTTGGTGTAGGGCTTTTTAAAGGCAGAAGAAAGATTGTACTCTAATCAAACTGAAAACATTTCTGAAAAGGATACAACGATTACAAAATTTTTTAGCAATAGCAACCGAAGATGGCTTCTCGTTTATTTATGGGCACACAAACTTCACATCATAAAGATGCCGTGGGCAAACAATTATAGTAAATAGAAAAAAAAAAAGGTGGGCTTACAGAAATGCCTTCGTGTTGCTCTTGTATAACATAGAAAATCTGGGTATTCATCCTGCTCTCAACATAATACTTGTCATACTTAGAGTACATACTCCTGTGTGACAAGCAAAAGGTTACAAGACGTACGAGACCCCGCTCATCGAACTGAAATCCACCATGCATGTAAACCCTTAAGTTTATGTCTACTATTGATTAATTTCGCTGACTGAAATGCCCTACAAATCATAAGTTGCGTGTCTGCTGCTGCCAATTCGTGCTCAACGAGAAAATAACACTTACGGTTGTGGTTGTCTGGGTGATTGGACACAAAAAGGAAGCTCGCACAGTTAATTTTAAGAATCTCAAATTGAAGAAGAAACTATTTCAAAAAAAAAAAAAAGAAATATTGTTTCGTTTACGGAATGGTAAGGGCAGGAGAAAATATAAAATACTGTAGTGTTGGTCACTCGGTCTGTCATATTTATTTCGCTTCGTCCATTGAAACTCTTGAGAAATAAAGATAGAAATGTGGACGCAAATTCTCTGAACGGTGAGAAGCGTGTCAAGGAATATTAACCCGGCATTAAAAGAGAAGAACAGATACTTGTTTATTTGCGCAATATATCGAAGCATTAAGTCTACAATTTACTACTACGACTCACCAGTGCGAAGTGTCTACATTACTCATGATTAGCTTGAAGAGAGAGAGAGCTTTAGATTTTTCAACAATGTATCACTTTTATCTAACTCAAAATCATTCAGATAGTCAAAACTTCACTTCACATTTTTTACCCATTTCCTTCGCTTCTGTGTTTGTCAGCATTATGATTTGCAATAAGCTTACGTTCACGTGTTCACAAGTTTGTTTTTACATACCGTGTTTTTTTAGATGTTCAATTACAAACTCTGTTTTCATTGGCCACTCTACCTCAGTGTGTAAATAGTTCATCCTGAAGTCAAACAATCGGAAAACAATATAAATTGAAAATCCGTGCAACTCCGCATGTGCGTGCAGTCATGGAGCAAAACGTTAAGTTGTTATTGGTCTGATGCAATCTGTGAAATGTTTCGTGCAAACTTGTTTCGCAATGTTTTGGTGACATTGTAGCAAGACAAGTTGCATGAAACATTTCACAGTGTAACATACCCTGCAACGGCCAAAATCATTGCGAGACAAGTTCCAAGAGCCGCAGCCGAAGTAGAATTAGGTTCTACTTTTCGTGCAACTTGTCTCGCAACGATTTTCCACTTGTCGCACCACAGTGTCGCCAACATATTACAAGACAAGTTGCAAGAAACATTTCAGTGTATCAGCGCCTTTTAGCATGTCGCGTATGATTGTGAAAAGAATTATATGATGCACGGAACCCTTCAGGGTTGTTCGAGTTCTTTGTTCTACAGGCACATAAGACTGAAAGTCATGTCATAGTTTTATTAGCAAGAACAATGTTGGTGCACTGTGTGTTACTAATTGCGTGCAGCTAAGTATGATTAGGGTGCAAATGCATTGTTAAGTTGAAGGACTTTACCTTAAGGACAAGATGTTATTAAATTGCTTCTGAAATATTTAATAACGATAGCTCATTCTGGATTCTGGTAAGATTTTGTTCAATTTCTTTTCCTTGTCCATGGCTGTCAGGACAGGGGCTGACAACTCTAACAAACGCTGTTTCGGGACAAAGCCAAAATTGTTCCGGGAATATGGAGATTTCTCCGGGAATCGGGACACCTGGAAATTTTCCGGGAAACACACGATAATTCCGGGACATTGCAGAAAAAAATCGGGACTTCGAAGGAAATTTTATTTCACATTTCACGTTTATTTAGTAGTAATAAACAGAATATCTTAGAATATATGCAAGGTATTCTAAAAATTCCCGGGAATGTATCCGAAAAATTTGGAGGATGATCCAAATTTCCGGGACGACTTATGTTAAGACCTAGTATTGCTCAAACGGCGTTTGTTAGAGTTGTCACCCACCATTGTCAGGGACGTCAAGCGTGTGAGCTCAAGAAAGACCTCGACATCACTTTTAACTGATCATTTTGATCTCCGTCAAACAGCAAAACTACTGCGACAAAACTCGTTTGAGAAAATATGCAAACGCTGAACGGGGCATGAATTGAAAACCACATATAGTAGAATTAAGTGTTTGAGTTGTGTAGAGGCTCTCGGGAATCATGAGATTTTGCCTATGCTAGGCCCGCTTTCCGGAGGAAGGGGCTATAGTTTTAGAACTATAACGGCACTCACACGAATGGGCTTTAATCACGCGGCGGCCATTTTGAGTCCCGAGGGATAACTTTTGTTTTCCCCCACCGAAACTCGTTCCCAAACATTTCAACCCGAGGCTCGGGGTACGAAATCTATTGTCTATGGCCAATATGGCCGCCGAACGAATTAGGCCTGTTGTCTGTTGAATAAATTATCTTTTTCAGTAAAATTAATGCGAAAACTTTACGCCATGGCGGAGGGAAAGGGTCACTGAAACCCAGGCGCTTACATACTCCCCCTCTTAAAAAAATGTCCTCCTGGACATTGCTCGAGATTCAACTTAGTCTAGCTAAGAAAACTGCATTCAAACAAAACTCTTCCTGTAGGGTGATCAGGCCTACAAAACATCTTGAACCACTTCCTAATGTACAACATATGACTAAACGACAACTTCTGTATACTGAGCCACAATACAAAATTGTCATGCAACTGACATTGAACAAGCCTCTTTTATACTACAAAGTCAAAGTTCCTTGCTCCTTCAATGTTATTGTGATCCTACAAGACTATTGGTGCAACAAAGTTGTATATGGTCGTGGCAGGTAATCCTGCAAAGGCTGAAAACAAGGGTTTACAAACAGGTTGATTCCAAGAATTCAGCGTGTTTAATATTCCATATGAATAAGGCATCGAGACTACTGACAACAACTGTTGGAGCCAATACGCTTTGGGATGGGTCGGTACAATATGTGACTTGGCCTCCGCGTAAGTCCAGTCATCTAATGAAATTTTACGATCGAAGTCAAACTAATTGCGACAGAATTTCTTCAAATTCCAAATGATAGATATTGGTCAACTTACTAATATACTGAGAGTTCCTCAAGATTAGTGTGGTGGAACATGCTCTTAATATTTCGAGCGTGTGGCACAGGGCACCCACTTCGAGACAAGTAGCCCACAAAATAAAATCGCGGTTCTACGCAATCTTGAACTGCAATAAATGTTTATTAGGGACTGTGCAATAATTATCAGGAAGGGGGGGTCCTAAAATGAGCTTCACCAAAGGAAAAATTAGAGAGGTCCCCCCCTCCAGCAGCGTCAAGATTAGCTGTGACCCCCCCCCCCCTCCCTTCACGTTCTCTCAAAATTATGATGTGCCCCCCCCCTCCTCTCTAACTCGTACCTTTAGATATTGAAAAACTTGAGAACAGATACCAATATCTTTTATCCGACAACCCTGCTTGTGCAGGAAGGTTTCTCCGAGAGGATTACAAGCCAGCTCCCCATGATGACAGCAACATCAGACGTTGCAAACAAGAGGCAAATGATATCCAGGACAAGCTTAATGCTGTCGTAACCAAGTTAGAAAACACTGAAGACTGGCCTCAGCTGTTTACACAATTTTAATGCTGAACAACGTCATTCAATAAAGTCTCAAGTCGGTTTAAACGTTCTGCATCTTGTAGAAGATCTGGATAGGGTGATGGCTAAATATAAAGCGACATTTCCTATTGGTGCCAAATCTAAAGCATCCAAATCAAGAAAAAGGAAGGAACAGAAGAAAAAAAGGGAGAAGAAGAGGATTGCTGCCTCAGAAAGCCGAAGGACCCGAACCTGTATAATTTTTCGGTCTTTGGGAGGTGAACCCATTGATGACAACTATGAAACAGAAGTATGTGGCATTCCTCAGCTAGAAACTGTAGACCTAGAAACCCTCTCGCTGTTTAAATCAAGAACAGACCTGGCATGTCTGCGGGACCTCTTAAATGCCAAATGTTTTATTGGCAAAGCTCACAACGTGGTTCGTGACTTCTGTGCATGAGCGATTGTTTCAATCTATCATATGTTGACATTCTAAATAAGTTAAAGCATGTGTTTATGTTGATGCAATATTTAGACATTATGGATAGTCAAAGGCGTGGCATCTGTCTATTTGGAAAATGTTTATTTATTCATTATCGAATTTGTGAAATTTAATTAAGACCCCCCCCCCCAACTTACTTGAGAAATCTAATGTAGAGCCCCCCCCCCCTCCTTTCCATTATTTTAACTTAAGGCCCCCCCTCTGGTTTTAGGGCCCCCCCCCCCTCCTGATAATTATTGCACAGTCCCTAATTTGAGATGTAGAAGGAAAAATAATGAAAAAAATAAAACAATTTTTTGGTTTCACTCTTTGTGTGTGCTGAGGGAATCTGCAAAGATTGTGAATAAAGAAAGACTGAAACAGGAAACTCGAAGCGACAATTCCAATCCGCCCGGACGTAGAGTCTGGGTGGGGTTTAATATGAGTCTGTTTCGTGCGTTCTGGTGGCTTGGTTCAGTATTTAATCTCCTAGTAACTTCAATATGAAGGTGGTGTAGGGGGTGTTGAAAGCGGAAGAAAAATTGTACTCTAATCACATTGAAAAGTTTACTGAAAAGATTCCAAAATTACAAGATTCTTTAACAAGTATATTCATGTTTGTTCTATGGAAAAAGGTTTGCCTCTGACTCTTGATATTTTTCAACAGACGTTTCGACTGCATCAGTGATATGAGAGCGAAGTTCGCTATCATACGAAAATCATATCATACGAAAAAGGCTTAGAAAAATATTAAGAGTCAGAGGCAATCCTGACTACGCTTTTTCCACTTTTAAATTTAACGTTTCTGACGCAGCATCCTAAGAGGGCTTCTCGTTTATTTATTTGTATACAAACTTTGCAGTGAGCAGGGAGCAAGAATGGTGCAGTGGTTAGAGCACTAGCCTCCCACCAATGTGGCCCGGGTTCGATTCCCAAATCCGGTGTCATATGTGAGTTGAGTTTTTTGGTTCTCTACTCTGCCCCGAGAGGTTTTCCTCCAGGTACTCCGGTTTTATCCTCTCAGAAAACACTAATATGATTTGTTATGTATTAATTTGATTTGATTTCATTGTGCATGACCTCACAATCTATTCAGCTTTAAAAATGATTATCGTGTGAAAATAAAGTTCTAATATCATCATAAAATACCACAGGCAAACAATTTAAATTGAAAAGAAAGACTGACAGAACTGCCTTCCTGTGGATTTGCATAACATACAAAAGTTTAATTCGCCCATTGGCCTCTAGGGATTCAATACATCCTGCCCTCAACAGGGGCACCCAACGTCAATTTTCGGAAAATATCTGTTCGGAAGACGATTTGAGATCTAGAATTTTCGGAACATTTGTTTTAAAATTCCTTGCTTCCCTGCCTGTCCTAGGATTTTCGAACATCTAAAACATTGTATAAGTGCCCATTTTAAACGGATTTTTACCCTAAAAAGGTCACCTAGAATTTTCGGGAGCCTTTTTTCTGGCTGAAATTCTCGAAAAGGTAAGTTTTAATCCCAATAATTTTCGGATCACTAGACTTTCAGCTAGGGAATCCGAACAGATGAAAAACTTTTAGGGGATAAAAATATGCCCATATCTACCGTTTAAATACTAACATACGTTTAACTATGCTATGTTTAAGTCGACGTTTTGAACTATATTCTCGTTGGGTGCCCCTGCCTCAACATAAATAACACTAATCACACGTAGAGTACAAAACTCTTGTGTGATATGCTAAACTTTGTAAGATTTATGAGACCTCGCTCATCGAACGTATGCATGTATTATACCCGTCAGTTTATTGCCCTTCACACCTTCTACTATTTAATTCTGTTGACATAACCCGGTTTCACATCGACACGGTTTCATGACTTCGAAACTGCGTCAAAATCGATGCGGTTTGGAAGTGTTTACACGGAACCGTTTTCACCAGAAAATCCAAGTCGTGATGGTTTAAGGGATCGCTGCACTACGTGCTAAATTCAGTATTTTGAATTGAACAATGCAAATTTCGCGCCAAAATAGTAACCGTATTGTTTTGAAAATGCTCCACTTTTGTCACCGGTTTCAAATAGACACGGTTTCGATAACAGCCTCGATTGGTGTCGTGTAAACAAAGGTGTAACCGCATCAAAGTCGATGCGGTTACAAATGAAATCGCGTTCAAGTAAACGCTGCCTGAAATGCCGCAGAAAGTGTGTGTCAACTGCTGCCAATTGGTGCACAACGAAGAAATAACACTCACGGTTGGGGTTGTCTGGGTGACTGGATAACTGAAAAGTCGGGTCATAGTTTTATTAGCAAGAACAATGTTGGTGCACAGTGCGTTTCTAATGGCGTATAGCTAAATATGATTAGGATCAGTGCTAACGGATTGATAACTTGAAGGACTTTGTCTAACAGACAAGATGTTATTATTAAATTATACTGAAATATTTAATTATTCGATTTCTTTTCCTTGGCTATGGCTGTCAGGTATGTCACGTGTGTGAGCTCAAGAAAAACCTTTTTATGACTTTGAACCCAGTCAAGAGCTCTTCAAGCTCCTTAGGTTGAATATGCAAACGTGTAACGGGGAATGAATTGAAAATCACAGATGGTAGAACTCCTCCAATGTGTTACACAAACAAATGTTGTTATTACTGCCACAGTGAGTGAACCTGAGGCGAACGAACGAGGAAGCTATCCAATCGGGATTTCTTTCAAAAGCAAGGGATTGTGGTCAAAGGCGCAAGGAATTGTGGTTATGTGCGAATTAAGGAATTAAGATGCGCGATATGATAACTAAATGCGCAGTAGCGAGTATGCAAAATTGTCTCAATTGTTGAGAAATTGCGTTGCTTCCGTTTCCTTAGAAATTTGGCGCACCGTATGTTTATTAAAGTCGCCCAGTACTGGCCAGTTTTTATCGGAATCGGTTAGAATGACGTCATTCTCTCATATGCCAAAAAATCACTTTCGGGCAAGACAGCGATGGCGACCACACACTGAGGAAGAAAAACAACCGGAATTTCAGTTGAAATCAATGGAAAAAAATACATAGAGAGCTTCTTTAGCGCCTAGCGAAGACATCTGAATGTCTTTGTATGGAAATTGTAAAGTATTTTCACGTCAAATCAAGGTTACCATATTTTTGTTGCCCAAACATCATTTAGTATTCCACGTGGCATGTCTTTAGCTTCGGCCGTAAACTTTATTTCCACTCACAAAATTACCTCCAGAATATACTTTTTGCCTAAAATAGTCTTTTAGAATCGGGTTCTTGTCTTCTGTTGTGATACTTAAAGATTCAGGAGCATTTTGTGAAAAACATTTAGCGATATTTCTTGTTTACAAACATTGACGTCACATTTCTTTTGATATCCAAACTTGCCAACCACGGAACAAAAGAAGTCATTGTGTCAACAGCCAATTAGGTTCTGGTTGGCACATTAATAATAATGGGTGACGTCACGAGAAACATCGTTATTCAAAATGTTATTTCTGACGAGCGAGCTAGCGAATAAGGCTGAAATAACTATTTTGTCGGCACGAGATACAAAAAGGGCCTGGGTTCCAGGCCGGGGCATCATGGGTTACGATGTAGGGGTATATAAGACCAGGTATAGCACGTGGTTGTCATCTAGGCTTCAGAACCAACCGCGTTCTTTCGTTCGCTTAATTTTTTCTTTGTTTAGTTCTTTATTATCTAGGTACCATGCATCCAGTCTGGTAGGATCGGCTGTTCTTATTTCTTTTTTGTAAAGCCTTCGTAGGATGGGCTCCTAATCGCTTGGAGCTTGAGCCTTGGTTCCTACCCAGATTTCCTGCACATTTTTTCCCCACAGGGGTTTTTTCTGGCAGGCTTTTTCTGGCCTCCGTTCAAACCGCGTTTGCTTTGTTAGCGGTTGCTCCGCTCTACTAGTTTTTTGTACTTTAGGTTTATATTGTATTTTACTTATATTGTACGTAGGAGTTGAAGATCCCCAGCCTAACTGGCAGCCTGACTGGCACAAAGCTTGAGAGCTTATATGGAGATGTAGGCCAAGATGGCCTGTTTATATTATCACGGTTTAATGTAACGTCGGAATTGATGTTCCCGAGCCAAATTGGCAGCCTAACTGGCACAAAGCTTATAATGTAGAGCTTATCTGGGGAAGTAGGCCAATATGGCCTGTTTATCTTATAGTCAAATGTAATGACGGGGCTGTTGTTGCCCAGCCTAACTGGTACCAAGACTGATTGCTTATTCGGAGAAGTAGCCTATATGTTTTGTGTATTAATTAAAGTGTTGTGGCTCACCAGCCCTACTGGCACTAGCAAACGGCTTGTACTTGCGGAGATAGCTTTATCCTTGGTTGCTTTTCTAGGATTTGTCTCGTAGATTGTAAATTGTTTGTGTCATATAGTGTTCGGGTTGGTTCTCGCCAGGCCCTCTCAAAATAAACTTATTTGGTTAAGCGATGCTGTGTTGTTTTTTGTTGTGGAGTGGAGACAAAATACGGAATTTGACGCTCAAATTCGCCCAATTCTTCTCGACATCTGATTGACCTTTCGTCACCTCACTTAAAAAAATCGTAAAATATTTGAGGATGGATCGATTTCCCTGAAATTTGAAAGGATAATTGATAACAAATGGAGAAAGAATCTTTACAATAACTAAAACTTTCTGTGCTTTGTACGAGATCTAGAATTCCACGAAGAGGCAAATGCGACTAAATTTCTTGTATGAGTTGCGATGTTTACTTTAAGCATCTTATGCAAACTCTTGACAGAGAATATAAAATTATAAAAAAATATTCCACTAAAAGATCCGATCGGTTAAAAACATTTTTATCTTTGAGGGTTTATTAGGACAAAAAGATGCAACACTTTGCGAGAAATAATTTCAAGTGAATACGTTAAAAAAAAAAAAAGAAGAAGAAAATTCGAGGGGAATCTCCATTGTCAGAGAAAGAGTGGTAAGCGATCTGTGGATATAGGGGCCGTATCTGTTGCAGCGAAAATAAAAATACAATTGTAACGTTGCTAAGAGACTAGTCTAGCCTCGCCCCAGGACTTCGGGGCGATAATCACGTGCGGTTCGTTGAGAAAGTGTAGACGGCCATTTTGGCTGTTCAGGCGACGAAGAAAGGTGGGAGAAAGTTAGATTTAAGTATGGATATTAAACGCTTGTGCGGGGAGGCTTACCCGACTTTGAGCTCGGCTAGTTTGGAGCAAGCTTGTGTAGATCATTTCACTGATGCAATTGGGGCGACACTTGCAAAGGACGTAATTCGCTCTAAACCCTCGACCCTAGATAAAGCCCTGTCAGAAGCTCTAGAGCTCGAAGCACTAGAAATCAGAGCAGTGAGAATGAGAGAAAGGGTTGTGAGTGAAGTGTCAAGCCACGAGAAAGAAGCTTGCCAAGTACAAAATCCACCTCTACCAGGTTGGGCCCCAGAGCTTTCGACTATGATTGCGTCAGCTACCGCAAAGGCAGCAGCCGAAGCAGTGATTAATGCCATCCCTTCAAGCGGCACTCGAGGAAAGTACGTTCCCCCTCAGTTGGGACTCGCTAATAGCAGGGGCAGGGGGTGTTGTGTATCATTTCCAGGGGGACTGCCCGCAGGGAAACTTCCGCAGGGCGGGGGAGAAGACCAAGTACCAGTGATACGCATTAGTTCCATTCAGTCTAACGTGTTGTTACTTGACTGCAAGATAAAAGGGGTCCCTGTGACTGCCGCAGTGGACTGTGGTAGCCCTATCTGTATTTTGGGTGACAAAGTTTTTAAGTGCATTGCTTTTAACGGGGCCCTAGTGAAGGTCGGATCCAAGGTCGTGGGCGCCGAAGGCTCCCAGCTGAACATCTTGGGAACAGTGGAACTAGACATGGCCTTCAAAGGGATCAGAGCTAAACAGCTATTCTATATTTGTGACAACCTCAAGCAGAGTGCCCTTCTTGGGGTAGACGTTTTAAGGGACAATGGATGTGTTGTGTCGACTTTAACGAGGGAACCCTTCGTGCTGGAAACACAGAGGTGTACTTGAGAGATGAATCAAGTTGGCAGGTGCACAGAGTCTCCCTGGTAGAAACTGGTACCATTCAGCAAGACCAAAAAGTTGATCTCATTTGCCGGGTCAATGGGGCAAATTTAGAGGGAATTCAGGGAGTCCTTGAACCCATGGATAAATTCTTTGAGAGGTTTCCAATTGCAGTGCCCAGTACTCTATCCTTGGTCAATGAAGGGTCGGTTCCAGTCCACTTCTACAACTATTCTGGGCGGCCGGTTACAATCTATAAGGACACAAGCGTGGAGGAGTTCTGTCCAGCCGTAGAGGGTGGCCAAGCAATACCGACAGCGCGAAACTACAGAGTTGAGTCCGCCACCGATGATAGCGGTGAAAGAACAGTGAATCGCAATGCACTGTCGGCCGAATCGGAGCCGAGTTGGGATATAGTTGACAAGATGGGGCAGCTATTCCCTATAAATAATGATCAGATAACGGACGATCAAAAGCTGAGCGTGTGGAAAATCATGGCCAAGCACTCTAACGCAGTATCCAGGGGACCAGACGATATTGGCCACTGCACCAAGGCAAAGCTTAGAATTAACACTGGGACTGCACCCCCTTCAAGACTTCCACTGCGCCGCTTTTCACCTCAGCAGGAGAAGTACATAAGAGAGGAGACACAAAGGTTACTTGAGAGAGATGTAATAGAACCGTCAACCAGTCCTTGGAGCGCTCAGGTCGTCTTAGCTTCTAAGAAGGATGGCTCTTACCGTTACTGTGTTGATTTCCGTAAGTTAAATAGTGTCACTGTTAAGGAACACTACCCTATTAGATAGATAGATAGATAGATAGATAGATAGATACATAAATAGTAGTTTTGCTCAAAAATTTACAATTCTTGCTCTTCACAAAAGCTGTGCAACTAAGTAAGAAAAGGTAAAATACATTTATACATCTAAAATACGATCAATGTTTAATTTGTACAATAATAAAGTGGCTAGTTTAGATATCAATACTGAGGTCGAGAGATTTCAGTTTGTTCCTAAACGTTTCAAAGGAGTGCTCAGATTTCATATTAATTAGGGAGTGCATTCCAGGTCTTAGCCCCCGTAAACGCGAAACTCTTCCTGTAATAGTCCGTTCTGGCCCTTGGTATGGCAATATCATCCAGTGATGTTCTGAGGTTGTATACTGAGGCACCCGGTCTCGCTGAAAAAATATCTTTTAAATAGCGTGGTGTCATTCCGTTGACAATTTTGACCATCATAAGGGCTTTTTGTTTATTTCTTCTCTCCTTAAGATTAGACCAGCCAAGTTTATTTAATATTTCGTTTGTTGGAGTCAAATAATCTGCACCGGTAATCACCCGTGCCGCTCGATTTTGCAGTTTTTGGAGTTTATCAACCAGGTTGTCACCAATGCCATTCCAAACAATACTACAATAATCAAAGTAAGGTTCAACTATAGATTGGTATATGTTTAATAGGCTAGATATTGGAATGAAAGGTTTGATCTTTCTCATGATGCTTATGCCTGACGACACCTTCTCGAGGGTGGAGGACATAATCGATACTCTTGCTGGAGCAAAGTTTTTCTCAACCCTGGACTTTGTCTCTGCCTACTATGCGTTCGAAATTCACAATGATGACGGGGAGAAAACAGCTTTCTCTACAAAGCAGGGGCACCGGCAATGGAAACGTGTTCCCTTTGGGCTTTGTGACGCAGCTCCTTTTTTTGTGCGACAGATTGCCAGTCTCTTAGCGGGAATGGCATGGGAAGAACTATTGGCATTCTTTGATGACGTCCTCATCTTTGGTGCCACGTTTGCCAAGCACTGTGAGTCCTTGGACCGTGCTCTCTCCCTTATAGAGGAGGCTGGGTTGAAGGTGAAGCCAGAGAAATGCTGTATGCTACGACAACGCGTACCTTTTGTTGGTCATATCCTGTCAGCGGAGGGAGTTTCCACAGATCCTGAAAAGGTTTCTGCAGTGAAATCCTGGCCACCACCAACCAATGTGTCTGAGTTACGTGTTTTTTCTGGGAAAGATCGGCTACTACAGGAAGTTTATTCCGGATTTCGCAACTGTCGCAAGCCCTCTTTTCCTTCTTGAGGAAAAGGGAAGAAACTTTGTGTGGTCCAACGACTGTCAAAGATCTTTCGACGCCCTTAAGCAAGCCCTCTGTGAAGCACCGGTTCTCGCATACCCAAGGTTTGATCTCCCATTTATACTAGATACTGACTCTAGCACGACCGGTGTCGCTGCTGTGTTGTCTCAGGTGCAAGATGGCGAGGAGCGCCCAGTTACATACGCTGCCAAGGCCTTGACAAAATCGCAGAGAAAGTGGCCGCCAACCAAGATTGAGATGTATGCGCTAGTATTCGGGACAAAAACATTCTACCCGTATCTGGTCAACAAACAGTTTGTTGCTCGTCTGAATCACCGCTCGTTAGTGTGGCTTCAGCAATTTAAGAATCCTAAACCTCAGGAAGCCCGATGGATTCAACACCTTCAACAGTACGACATGAAGATAGAGCATCGGCCAGGTCATCTACATGGCAATGCCGATGGCCTGTCCCGTCGACCTTGGCCAGAAAACCCCGCGTCTGACACACTTGGTGAAGTACAGAATTTTTGTGAACCATTGGTTGTTGGAGCGACTACCAGTGACGGTTCAACAGCTTTTGTCGAGGATGGAAACGAGCCGGAACCCAGACCGCCGCACCCACCGTGGTCCAGTGCTCACCTTAGGACAGAGCAGTCAAAGGATAAGCATTTGAATGCAGTGCTACAGTGGCTTAGGGCAGGAAGGAGGCCACCTAAAGGAGAAATGAGCGGGGCAGATCAATACGATAGGTTGCTTTTGCAGAATGAGGTGTTGCACCGGCGATGGTTTGATGAAAAGACTGGACATGAAATTCTGCAGGCGTGCGTCCCAGAGCAGTTAAAGGGTGCTGTGTTGCAGGAGTTACATGACCAGTGCGGACACTTGTCAGTGCGCAAGACTACAGACAATGTGCGGAAACGCTTTTACTGGGTTGGCTACACTGCGGATATTGAACTGTACTGTCGTACTTGTCACACTTGCGGCTCCAGAAATGGACCAATACCACGGGTGAGAGCGCCCATGCAACCTATTAAGACGGGCTACCCACTAGAGAGGATTCAGATTGACATTCTCGGCCCCCTCCCAGAGACCAACAAAGGAAACAAGTATGTCGCTGTTGTGGTGGACACGTACACAAAGTGGCCCGAAGCGTACGCCTTACCTGATCAAGAGGCTAACACGGTCGCCCGGACTGTCATGGACAACTTCGTATGCCGCTTCGGTTGCCCTCGTGGAATACTCAGCGACCAGGGCCGCAATTTTGAGTCTAGGACATTCCGTGGCTTATGCAGCTTGATTGAGTCCGTCAAACAACGGACAACGCCATACCACCCTCAGTGTGATGGGGGTTCTGATATTTTTTATTATTTATGCACTGTAAAATCATCAGCTAAGATTACAAACAATGCTAAAATCTAAGTTACAAAAGGTAAAATTTTAAAATGATTACAATAAAATACAATTAAACTATATTAATTCTAAAGCTGCTTTCCATGAATGCCGTGCTTTATACTAAAATATGTCTTTAATCAGATTTTTGAAAAGCCCAAGAGACTCTGCTTGTCTCGCTTTGAGGGGTAAGCTATTCCAGACAGTAGCACCTCTATAGCTGAAGCTGTTTCTATAATAATTTGTCCGCGGAAACGGAACATTAAGCTTTCTTTCAGAGTCTCTTAAACTATAAACAGATTCGCGGTTTGTAAATTTAGAACATAGATATTCCGGTGCTAGCCCCTGAAGACACTTATAGACCATTGTGGCCAGCGCAATTTGTTGCTGGCTAACTAGATTTTTCCAGCCTAAAATTTTGAATAGCTCGCTAGCATTTGCATCAAAATTAGAGAAGGTCAAAACTCTGGCTGCTCTATTTTGCAGTTTTTGTAATTTGTCATGTAACGTGATACCACAGTTTCCCCAGACGACATTGCAGTAGTCAAAGTGCGGTTGAAGTAAAGCGTGATAAATAGAGCGCAATGTCGTCTGAGGAACGAGATGCCTTATACGTTTGAGGGCTCCAATTCCAGAAGCTACTTTCTTTGTCAGTTTATCGACATGGCTACTCCAGTTAAGATTATTATCAATAAGCACGCCCAGGGACTTAGCAACAGAAACTTGAGTGATAGGAGCACCATTAATCTCGGGAATTGGAGGATTTGTGAGAGCATACAACCTCTGTCTTGATCCAATCAGCATAAATTCGGTTTTTGTCAAGTTCAGGGTAAGTTTGTTTGCTATCAACCATTTTTTAACATTTTCTAGATCATGGTTAAGTCTTGATTCTATGTCGCCTGTATTGTCACCCGCATAATTTAGGTGGGTGGCATCTGCGTACATCCATGGCACACAATTCGTTAGACAGTTTGGCAGATCATTGATATATAGCAAAAACAACAATGGACCCAAAATAGTCCCTTGAGGGACGCCGCAACTTAGTGAGCAAGTTTTAGAAAGTGATCCATTAATGGAACACTTTTGAGTGCGGTTGTCCAAATAGGACTTAAACTAGTTGTAAGAAATGCCATGTATGCCGTAATTATTTAATTTAGATAAAAGGATCTCGTGATTAACCGTATCGAAAGCTTTTTTTAGGTCTATGAAAACAACAGCGTTTATTTTTCCTCGGTCAATGTTGTAAGCCCAAGTATCCGTGGCCCCAAGTAGAGCCGTAACGGTGGAATGAATAGAGCGAAAACCAGATTGGCATTTACATATTACGTCATGCTTTGTTAGGTACGCATATAATTGGTTATAAACTATTCTTTCGAACACTTTGGCTATAACCGGGATAACGGAAATTGGGCGGTAATTGTTTAGGTCATCACGTTCCCCTTGTTTGAATAGTGGAGTGACCCGTGCACACTTCCAGTCATCTGGGAACACACCTACATTTAATGACTGATTGAAAATATAGCACAGCGGTTTGCAAATACGATCTGCTCATTCACGAATAAGTCGAGAAGAAATTTTGTCAAGGCCGACTGCCTTTGATTTTTTCAGTTTATTCAGCAGTGAAAATACTTCATTTGTGGAGGTTGGGCGGAACTGAAACTCCTTATCCGTGCTAGTGAGATAATTCAGATAGCTGTTGCCATCTGAAGAAGGAATATCACTAGCAAGTTTCGGGCCAATGGTAGCAAAATAACGATTAAATTCGTGCACTATTTCTGCTGGAGCTGTTACTGATTGCTCATTTACATTCAGTTGTTTCACAGACGTTTCCACGAAATTTCGGGAAGACAGCTCATTGATGATCTGCCAGGTTTTGCGGGAATCACCCTTATGCTCGTTTAGCATGTTTTGATAATAAACTTGCTTCGCTAGCCTAGTCGCACTATTGACTTTGTTCCGCTGTCTTTTAAAGTGAACCCAATCATTAGGATTTTTTGATCTAATTGCTCTGAGTTTCAAAATATCTCGATCGTGCATCTGTTTTTTAAGCTCAGAAGTAATCCATGGGGAACCCCGCGCGCGAACACGAGTGGTTCTCAATGGAGCGTGCTTGTTAACAATAGGAAGAATTGTTTATGTGATCCCAATCTTGAGATGCAACATCGCTACGAAATTTATCACGGTTAAAACTTCGAAAATTGGGTGCGGAACGACTTATCCGTACGGTTACCGGTGTTATTGCCAAAGTTGCGGAGGAGCAAGAGGAGTGGGATCAGTACCTCCCTAAGGTCCTCCTGGCTTTGCGTGCATCCACCCATGAGACGACCGGCTTCTCCCCCAGTATGCTCATGTTCGGCAGGGAACTGAGATTACCTATTGACGCAATGAGGGAGGGGCCTCCTTCAGAACAATCGCCTGATTACCCATCTTTCGTCAAGAGACAGCAAGAAATTCTTAAGGGAGTGTATGGACGAGTAGGGGACAATCTACGAGTCAACCTTCGTCACCAGAAAGATGTCTATGACGCGCGCTGCAAGGGAAACGCAAAGCCGTACCAAGTGGGTGATCTGGTGTGGTTAACGGAAAAGGCCGTTCCGAGTTGGTGCACCGGAAATTCTATCGCCCCTGGTCCGGACCGTGGCGAGTAGTGAAGGTCATATCTGACGTCACCTACAGGATACAGTGCGAGGAGGTCACACCCACACGGGGAAGACGGAAAACGAGAATGGTTGTGCACTTTAACCGTCTTAAACCGTACCTACGGAGACCCCCTCAGCTTCAGCCGACATTGCATGACGTCGAGAGAGACGCTGGCCAACCTACGGATCTGAATGTTGGAGAGCGTGCTGTGTCGGGGTTACCGTGGGCTCGCACCGCAGATGCCCTGCCTGGGGGCCCCGCTCCGACTGAGAATACCGCAGCTGTCAACCGTGAACCGGACCCCCAGCCGAGACGTTCAACCAGAGACCGCCATGTCCCTGCCTGGATGGGAGACTTCCTTTTAGGGGAGGACATTGATAACGCCCTTCCTCCACTAGGGAGAGGGGTGTGTAACGTTGCTAAGAGACTAGTCTAGCCTCGCCCCAGGACTTCGGGGCGATAATCACGTGCGGTTCGTTGAGAAAGTGTAGACGGCCATTTTGGCTGTGCAGTTGTTGTAGTTGTTTCGAGACGTTATTAAAGAAGAGTTTAATCTCTGTTACACAATAAACCGGATAAAGTGATATACTCTGTTACAAAAGAAGAAAATAAATATTTTTCTTCGTTACTTCTATGAGTTGAGGAAATCAGATACTTGGATGGTACCTTAAGACATCCTATATGCCACGAGAGAGGCCGACATTACTCTTGGGTGAAGTGCTACAAACCGCTCAAATATTTTCCTGGTGTCCAGATGAATAACATGGGCATGCATTTCAATCACGGAACGTCTGATAATCTCTCGGTCGTCATTGAATTTGGAAGGCATGTGTGAATTCTCCGAAGGCTGGAGAAAGGGAATTACGACCGTTCGCTTCCAATATGCGAGCACTGTATCTGCTAGTGTATTTTCTCGATTTCCCTGTCGTTGACAAATTCTTCGTCGTTGTTCATTAGAACCATTTGTTCTTGCCAGAGTTAATATCTTCTCATATAAACGTGCAAACCATGCGTCAATTTCAGTGCGTATGTCCACATAATTCGAATTGACTTCTACTTTCTGGAAATTATAATTGAGATGCATGCTGTCCTTGAAGATACCAGAGGTTGCATTGGCTCTAGCCTTTCTTTTGCACACTCATGAAGCTGACAATGAACCCAAAGTCCTTCATAGTGTGCCGTAGCCCATTGGTTCTGTCCCAGCATCATTTACCTCATTACTTCTGGGCTGGCAAATCTCAATTACGACAATGTACTCGAACGGGTCAAAGATAGTTTCGAATGTGGTATGCCTTGCAACCCATCGTGTCACTCTTACATGCACCAGTCTTTCAACTTTTTCTTTGTACGTTCATGTGAAAGAGAGAGAAAAACTCTGACCTTTTGTGGACCCATTTCCATTAGTAGGGCTAACGTTCACATGGTTCATATGGGGTAGATAAACTAGCACTTCACATTACACTCTAATGAGTTAAATCTGTTGAAATATAAGTGCTACACGGCCAACGTTTGTAAAAACGTAACCCTTCCTTTCACATATAAACCTTTCCGAGAACCTGTCCAAATCTCCATTAAATACAAATGCCATAATTTTTTATATGGCTAGAATGCCACACAACGATAGCTTGAAAGCTGTCCATAGTATAACTAAGGACACCACCTCTGCCATCTAATATGAATCTCTTCCAGTGAACAGCCATATCATGACTTAACTCATACATTCATTGCCCACCCCTTTCCTCAAACGCAAATGCTTTGTATAATCTTTAAAATAACTTCATTTGGAAGATCCATCAAGTCTAAAAAAGCAGACGGGAAAATCATTTACAGCGCAGGCGAGGTTCAGTTACAGTTATTCAATTTCAAAACGGTCTTGTTTAGCATTACAATGTTTAGTACTTAAACTGAATCAGTGCAATGAGCGCTGTCATGAAATATTGCAATGTAAACTTTTCTGATATTTACCTGGTGGAATTTCTTTTTCGGGAATTACTGCTTCCTGAAGGCCAGGATAGTAATCTCATTCACTTCTTCAGGAAAGCTTATGAAAAGAGAAGAAAAACAACACCCATTTTCGTTGATTTTTTAGAAAAAATGGATTAACCAATCAATTCGAATAATGCAGTGGTAGATGGAGACAGCAAGCCAACCTAACATTCTGAAAAAATGGCACACAAAAAATGAAATAAATGAAAAACATCCGCCCAAAAAAAAATTTTGTCTCTGCCTTCCACCCTAAAATGAGACCCCTTCTCCTCCCCCCCCCCCCCCCCCCTCACTTTCATACTAAGCACACAACTGTAAAGAGGTCTATTTCTACTATAGAGACTTTTTGCTTTAGTTCAACTTTTTCTAACCATAATGGGTGGGACGTATTACAGTTTTGGAATTTATCCGCGTCCACAGAAGCAAAATACCATAAAAGCGAACGACTCCGTCCAGCTTCGCTTCGGCAGATAAACACAAATCTCCCCTTGACAACAGTAGGCTCACTAAAATGCTCAACATCAACTACCACCTACCTGCACCATGTTTTTGGCTTTGTTGGTGGAATTTCACTTTCTTCTATTGCACTTGAAAAACAACCAGAGTTGTTTTCACGGCTTCAACGACAATAAGACTTTACTCAGACAGAATTCAATGAATACTTCACTTTCAAGTTAACAGAAAAGTTCAAAATGTCAATTTTCTTACCTAAATTTCTTGAAAAACACTTTAATCGAGCTTTGTTCGGACATCTTTACACAAGAAAATTGGCTAGTAAGGAGTGTATTATGTAAATCTTCGGGCCTCCACCACGAGACGCCTAGAGTCCGATTGCACATTAAGAGTAGGTCTTAACTTTTGAATAAAAAACATTTCATAGACGAGGCAGTCAAATTTGTTCGTGCACTTCATTAAAAAACTAAAATTCTTTGTAAGATCTTTTGGAGCCAAAGAATGTTTGTCAATTGATGAAGAAGAGTTTTTGTGTTCTTCAACGCGTTGATGTAGATCAGTGGCGGCATGTGAAACCAACATAACCTGCATCGCACAGGTCACATTCAAACTTGTAAACAAGGCACTGTTGGTTCACAATCGGCGGCTTAGCTTCTCGCAGTTTGAGCGGTCGTGTGGATCTTATGACTTCAACCTTTGAGTTGCGAACGCACAATATCAGCTGAGGCCTGATCTTTAAACGGTACGTAGGACAACACGAATTGGGTCTGATCGATCCCTGACAGTAGGTGAGGGAACAGGTTGATCCGATGCTTTGGCGGCAACAAATCGTGAAATGGAAGAGTTGACAAGTTTGTCAGGATATTTTATTCGAGAAAACAATAATTTCAATCGATCACATTTTTCAGAGAAGTAGTGCTAATTGGACGAAAGTCGAAATGCACGATCAAGCATCGTTTTTAATAATCCACGTTTGTACCGGTCATCTACATGGCTCTTGTAGTGTAGCAGGAGGCCAGTATTTGTGGGTTTAACGTACACCTTAGTCTCAACATGTGTATGTTTGTTGAGCAGCTGGGTGCCCAAAAAAGGAAGCATGCCATTACTCTTGTTCTCCATGGTGAACCTATATAATAGAGGAATGGCACTGGTTTAAAATGTCGAGAAAATTGTCTGCTGATGCTTTGTCTGACATAATGATCAGTGTGTCGTCCACAAATCTCTGGTAGTATGTAGGCATCTTGCCTTCACGCTCCAAGGTTTCCCCCATGCTACACATAAAGGCGTTGGCAAATAAAGGACTAAGGGGGGACCCCATAGCAACTCCGTCGGTCTGTTCATATAGCTGGCCGCCCTAAGAAGATCGTCAAGGTCCAGCTTGTTGAGATTAAGATGGTACGTATCATTAAACCAATTATTTATGAAAGCCTTATCGGCGAGTAGTTGTATGGTCTCCTCCAGAGGTACATTGTTTAACAGGGAAGAAACATCATAGGAATATCACCGTTGTTAATCGCCAATTCGTGGACCTCATTCACGAACTCGAAGGTGTCGCTTATCATATACTGTTTATGGCGAGAGGTTTTAGTTTGTCATGTAGCCATTTGGCGAGGGCATAATTGTAGGTCTTCGTGGCTGACAGAATAGGTCGCATGGCTAACTCTTTCTTGTGCCTTTTAATTAGGCAAACCGTAGAAAGGTGGGCTAGCCTTGAACCTGACGGACGAACAGACTCTGCAATTGCAGTGGGTAGAATTCGACGAACAACTGATTCCAGCTCCTTCTCCTTTTGTAGCAAGGGGTGATAGTGTTTCGGTGGCCCACCTCTAAACTTTGGTCTATCTGGTTCAACCATCCTCAATTTGGTGACATCGTTTTCGGATGCGTCAGCAAGTAACCGAAGGTATTCATCCTTCAGGGGCACCCAACGAATCTGTTCCTCACATTATCTGTTCCCCAGAGGAATCTTGCTGGCTGGCAAAAATACAGGTGTTTCGATGAGCTGGCTGGGAAATTTTGTTATTGATAGAGGTTTTGCCTGGGAATTAATGACTTTTTCTAGCATTTCAACCCGAGCTGGCTGTAGAAACTCTGAAGACTGAGGACGACTAAAAAAAAAAAAAAAAAAAAAAAAGAACCCCAACCCACACCAAGAGAGTAGTCACAAACATACGACGGCTGGTCAGAGTGATTGCGCTTGCAGAAAAAAACCTGTTTTTTCCCAGTTTTGTCGCTTTTGTTCGGTCGTTTTGGATCGAGGGATTTGAAAGCGCGCGGAATTCCTGGCTGGGAAATAAATTTGATCAGCTGGCTGGGAAACCAATCGATTTGATCTAGCTGGCTGGGAAATTTCTTGTGTGTCTTGCTGGGAAAAAGGAACAGATAATGTTTTCCCAGCAACACTGAAAAACACCTGAAAATGCCTTAATAACATTTATTTTCATTAACTGGGTATAATAATATATTTTATAACAAATTGGTCGTTGGGTGCCCCTGATCCTTGTCCAAGACCACGACGCCGGATCCTTTCAAAGCAAGTATGTTGTCTGCAAAGTACACAATTCAACGGTCAATTTGACTTGAGTGAAGTGAAACAACTTTCATGTGTGAGAGAGTTTGATTCCGCATAACATGTTTCACACTGAAAAGTATGAAAACGTTTAAGCGATTTTTTTACATGGCACTGATTTCATCCGACTTAATTATTGTATATTCCTGTTAAAAATTACGGCCGTTCAAAAATTACAGCAGTACTTTCCATATTATTGCAAAACATGTTGACATCTACATTGTTGTTGGAGATACAAGGTGTGCAATTCTATTATTGTATTTTTGTTAAGTAGATATTAAGTTGAGTGGCAGTACTTTCGAATAAAAAAGTAACAACTAGCGTTGGGTATTTTGGAACACTGACACAAATCTGCAAACTAAGTATTATATTGACTATTTCGTTGGCTCTTAAAGATAGCTATTACTAGTCAAAGGGTATGGACAGTGTGGCCCAGTGGTTCGGGCGCTTGCTTTGAAATCCGGAGATCCCGGGTTCAAGACCCGCTCTGACCACTCGTTGAATTTGTACCTGGTAGTCACTGGTTCAACTTCCTATAGCTAGCTGCACTTGAAAATAGCTAACCGGTTTGCCTCCGGCCAGTTGGAATTCTTAACAGTTGTAGTTGTTTTGTTCTGTTGTTCACACCTGTCCAATACTGCGACATAATGAGATTCATGGTACTTCACAATAGACATCACAAAGTGTCACAAAGTGTCTCGTTCTTCATGCATCACAAAACTGTTACTATCTTGTTAAGGATTAGGGATAGGGGACACTTTGTGATGTCTATTACAAAGACTCATGAATCTCATTATGTCGGAGTATTGGACAACCCCAGGAAGTTTATTTTAGTTTATTATTTTCTACATTTACAGCTTATTTTAGCATTTATAACCTCAAAGTTAATTTTTCCATACAAAGTTTATAAATCGTATACCGAGCTTGGGCTGCCTGTGGTCCGAAGGGAAGATTTGCTCGCTGTTCTTCCCACTGGTTTCGGGGAAACCCTCATTTCTTAAAAAAAGTAATTAGAAAAAGAATGCTTGCGTATTAATTGTTAGTCCTCTCCTAATGATCAAATTAAGGAAGCCTTCCACGGGATTTCGGCTGGCTGGTAAACAGACTTCTAAACAGTTCTATCTTACGAGATCCTTGTGTTTTGCACCGCTGAGGAGCAATACTTTTAAAATCCTGTAGGGTAATCCCGACGCTTCGGGATTTCGAACAGCTGGTATTTCTTACAGGTCAGAGGTCATTGTTTTACCAATACAGAAAGTATCCTAAAACCTTGGACATAAAAACGTTTGTTTAGGCGTAATTAGGTCAAAGGTTAAGACAGTAAATAAAGGATTATTATTATTATTATTATTATTATTATTATTATTATTATTATTATTATTATTATTATTATCATATAGGCTGCTCCTATCTATAATTTCGTCTATTTATTCGGGCTCTTTCTTGCTTTCTCTCTTCCGTTGTTTGTTACTGATATTTCTCCTGTTTTCTCGTGCTCTCAGTCAATCTCAATCTTTCACGTCGAGCATCGGTTAGCTTTGGCTACTATTTTCCTGTCCAGCAATCCACCATTTCGCGGGTTGGCTTACATAAAAAGTTAAACGTACGGATGCACGGGCGAACGGTGGAACTGACGAAGTCATAGCCAAAAAACAAATTGTTACCACATTTTCTTGACCACGCGGTGCTCCGGGCTCGCACTTTCAGTGCGAGGAACTCCGCTATAGTTGGATTACCTTAAAAATGGTGGGCGGTGACCCAGTGATATGTGTTCCTTCGTGATATGAGTCCCTCGATCCGTACACATGCATATTGCGAGTGTGACATATTCCCTTAAAAATTAATATGGCGGCATGGAAAATATTCCCCCGCCCAATGTGATTTTTTTCTATTATTAAACTATTTACTTAAATAAACAACAACAAAAATTCGTCAAAAATTCTAAATATATGAGGAGATAAATATACTATGGAATTAGAAATGGGTAAATTTATGATCTATGACAGTAGCATGGGGAGCTGCAAACCAGCCTGGCTGGCTCGCCGAACGCGACGTTGCAGTTTAATTAGGGACTTTACGATCTACGACGTGGTCGTCAACGAAAATTCCACGAAACAACAATATCATTGGTTGAAAGAGGAAACGTAATCGTGCGACACGTGCGGAACGCATTTTAGCACAAATTCGTGCGGTACTCTCTACAACAACGACATGAAATAACCAAATTTGATATTTTGACGACAACGCAATCGCACAAATGTGAATTTATAATATAATTCTCCAGTTTTACTTTAGGATATTTCGCCCACATTGTACGACGCGAACGAGATGGCCTAACCGCGAGAAACTTACGATTGTAAAAAGTTATATTTTGAGGTGACGTTTTCGTTGACGTCGCCGTCGTAGATCGTAAGGCTGGGTGACGGGTAGTTCACAAGTTGCTACAGTAACCGATTAGGTTTTGCTTCCTGTTGTGTGGAATAGGAATAACTCTGATAAATCTAAACAGAATAGCGCCAAATCAAGTGGAAAGTTTAGGCTATCGACGAAATTAAACGCTAAGCCTGTTACGTATGAATCTTCGTCGCTTGGCAAACAATCCCCAAACAAATGCTCTCCATGGGCAAGTGAAAGTAAAAAACAAGTGAAGTAAACAACAGTTCCCTCTCTTCACTGAAACCATCCTCATATTTTGTTTTGTTATTTATTTATTTATTTATTTATTGTTTGATTGTTTGAGGAGGTTGAAGTTTTGGCAGCTATTCAGCTGATGTGGACCTGCTATACCCACCCACCCACATACATCGTCCAAGTCCTCACCATCTTCTCTCTCTCTAACTGGAAGTGATAAAACACATCTCCCTCAATTGCAACCCTCAGGAAAATATCCAACATTTCTCCGACGGTTTAAAAAAATCCACCATTCGTCCGACTGCCGAGAAACGCGTCGCTTACCGAATATCACTGCACACCAACCAGGGTAACTGTGTAAGAGCAGCAGCCATCTTTCTCCTTAACTAATAACAGTTCAATAACATACTCTGCAGGCTCCAAAACAAGCAAGTTAAAGAACAATTCAGTGCCAGCATCCACCCTTTGCGTGACTGGATAGCGCTATCCGCCGGATAATCACTATCCAGTGGATAAGTCACAGCGAAACCAATTGCGCTTTCCAATGAATAATAGTGATTTATCCGTGGATAGGGCTATCCACCTCTTGAACAACTGGGGCCAGTAGAGCAAGTGTAGCACATTTGCACGATTATGGGTTCGAATCCCGCTCAAGCCTGGATTTTTTCAGGCGTGCTTTCTTGCAGCTGCTCAAGTCACTTATCTACCGACAATGATATCTCTATGAGTCAGAGACGAACTCAGATCGGCATGAGTCAGGATCGGCCTCTATAGAGCGTTTTCCCATGACGTCACGGCGGCCATGTTGGTGTTCCAAAACAAAGAAATAGCGGCCGTTATGGTGTACCAAACTAATCCCTTGGGAATTGAACTCTATTTTTATGCTAATACTCTCTTTTGTTTCAGTCGTCCGATATGGCTGCTGGTCACGTGAGTGAAAACGCTCTATACATTTCTAGATTTGTTGTCTTCGCGTGACATAATGGAGCGAAATGTTACATCTTTTCGAAGAGTACACGAGGAAAATGTGGCCAGATAAAATCTATCTTTCATGTTTTGCTGAGCTAACTGCTGCTAAAAATGTTGTAGACCAGTCTGAGTTCGTCTCGGTTGCTGGACCCAGACGAAAAACTTTCGTACCGGTCTCAGAGTTCGCACCGTTCTCATGTAAAGTAGCGACCTTCAGATTGGAGTACGAGAACGACTACGAGTTTTCTGTACTAGGCACGCGCAGTACGTTTAAAGAACGAAGATTTTCGAAATGCGTGTGCTCAGAACTGAGAACTCGTACTCATAGGCGTCGTCCTGAAGGCCATTAGTGACCTGGTGACGACGACAAATCTCAAACCGGGTCCAGAAATTTCACGCCTGTATGCTCTTAGGTCAGCGGTATAGATGTCATTTCGTCTCGAAACCAGACATCAAGCATTTTATCCCGGTTTCATGTCGACGGCTGCATATCATTTTCAGCAAGAGCCGATACAACGTAGATTTGATTTTAGTGGTGTACTAAATTTCGGCTGGGAAACCAGCCTTCTTCAGGTACAGTACATTGGAGCTACATAGAAGCAATCCAATGTAACAGGGGCACCCAACGATAATATAGTTCAAAACCACTTAGACATAGCATCGTTAAACGTATTTTAGAATTTAAACGGTATCTATATATAGGCATATTTTTATCTCCTAAAAATTTTCACATTTTCACACAGACTCTGCAATTGCAGTGGGTAGAATTCGACGAACAACTGATTCCAGCTCCTTCTCCTTTTGTAGCAAGGGGTGATAGTGTTTCGGTGGCCCACCTCTAAACTTTGGTCTATCTGGTTCAACCATCCTCAATTTGGTGACATCGTTTTCGGATGCGTCAGCAAGTAACCGAAGGTATTCATCCTTCAGGGGCACCCAACGAATCTGTTCCTCACATTATCTGTTCCCCAGAGGAATCTTGCTGGCTGGCAAAAATACAGGTGTTTCGATGAGCTGGCTGGGAAATTTTGTTATTGATAGAGGTTTTGCCTGGGAATTAATGACTTTTTCTAGCATTTCAACCCGAGCTGGCTGTAGAAACTCTGAAGACTGAGGACGACTAAAAAAAAAAAAAAAAAAAGAAAGAACCCCTTCCCTCTCCCAGAGAGTAGTCACAAACATACGACGGCTGGTCAGAGTGATTGCGCTTGCAGAAAAAAACCTGTTTTTTCCCAGTTTTGTCGCTTTTGTTCGGTCGTTTTGGATCGAGGGATTTGAAAGCGCGCGGAATTCCTGGCTGGAAAATAAATTTGATCAGCTGGCTGGGAAACCAATCGATTTGATCTAGCTGGCTGGGAAATTTCTTGTGTGTCTTGCTGGGAAAAAGGAACAGATAATGTTTTCCCAGCAACACTGAAAAACACCTGAAAATGCCTTAATAACATTTATTTTCATTAACTGGGTATAATAATATATTTTATAACAAATTGGTCGTTGGGTGCCCCTGATCCTTGTCCAAGACCACGACGCCGGATCCTTTCAAAGCAAGTATGTTGTCTGCAAAGTACACAATTCAACGGTCAATTTGACTTGAGTGAAGTGAAACAACTTTCATGTGTGAGAGAGTTTGATTCCGCATTACATGTTTCACACTGAAAAGTATGAAAACGTTTAAGCGATTTTTTTACATGGCACTGATTTCATCCGACTTAATTATTGTATATTCCTGTTAAAAATTACGGCCGTTCAAAAATTACAGCAGTACTTTCCATATTATTGCAAAACATGTTGACATCTACATTGTTGTTGGAGATACAAGGTGTGCAATTCTATTATTGTATTTTTGTTAAGTAGATATTAAGTTGAGTGGCAGTACTTTCGAATAAAAAAGTAACAACTAGCGTTGGGTATTTTGGAACACTGACACAAATCTGCAAACTAAGTATTATATTGACTATTTCGTTGGCTCTTAAAGATAGCTATTACTAGTCAAAGGGTATGGACAGTGTGGCCCAGTGGTTCGGGCGCTTGCTTTGAAATCCGGAGATCCCGGGTTCAAGACCCGCTCTGACCACTCGTTGAATTTGTACCTGGTAGTCACTGGTTCAACTTCCTATAGCTAGCTGCACTTGAAAATAGCTAACCGGTTTGCCTCCGGCCAGTTGGAATTCTTAACAGTTGTAGTTGTTTTGTTCTGTTGTTCACACCTGTCCAATGCTCCGACATAATGAGATTCCTGGTACGTCACAATAGACATCACAAAGTGTCACAAAGTGTCCCGCTCTTTATATCTCACAAAACTGTTACTATTTTTTTAAGAAATTAGGGTTAGGGGACACTTTGTGATGTCTTTTGTGATGTACCAGGAATCTCATTACGTCGGAGTATTGGACAACCCCAGGAAGTTTATTTTAGTTTATTATTTTCTACATTTACAGCTTATTTTAGCATTTATAACCTCAAAGTTAATTTTTCCATACAAAGTTTATAAATCGTATACCGAGCTTGGGCTGCCTGTGGTCCGAAGGGAAGATTTGCTCGCTGTTCTTCCCACTGGTTTCGGGGAAACCCTCATTTCTTAAAAAAAGTAATTAGAAAAAGAATGCTTGCGTATTAATTGTTAGTCCTCTCCTAATGATCAAATTAAGGAAGCCTTCCACGGGATTTCGGCTGGCTGGTAAACAGACTTCTAAACAGTTCTATCTTACGAGATCCTTGTGTTTTGCACCGCTGAGGAGCAATACTTTTAAAATCCTGTAGGGTAATCCCGACGCTTCGGGATTTCGAACAGCTGGTATTTCTTACAGGTCAGAGGTCATTGTTTTACCAATACAGAAAGTATCCTAAAACCTTGGACATAAAAACGTTTGTTTAGGCGTAATTAGGTCAAAGGTTAAGACAGTAAATAAAGGATTATTATTATTATTATTATTATTATTATTATTATTATTATTATTATTATTATCATCATCATATAGGCTGCTCCTATCTATAATTTCGTCTATTTATTCGGGCTCTTTCTTGCTTTCTCTCTTCCGTTGTTTGTTACTGATATTTCTCCTGTTTTCTCGTGCTCTCAGTCAATCTCAATCTTTCACGTCGAGCATCGGTTAGCTTTGGCTACTATTTTCCTGTCCAGCAATCCACCATTTCGCGGGTTGGCTTACATAAAAAGTTAAACGTACGGATGCACGGGCGAACGGTGGAACTGACGAAGTCATAGCCAAAAAACAAATTGTTACCACATTTTCTTGACCACGCGGTGCTCCGGGCTCGCACTTTCAGTGCGAGGAACTCCGCTATAGTTGGATTACCTTAAAAATGGTGGGCGGTGACCCAGTGATATGTGTTCCTTCGTGATATGAGTCCCTCGATCCGTACACATGCATATTGCGAGTGTGACATATTCCCTTAAAAATTAATATGGCGGCATGGAAAATATTCCCCCGCCCAATGTGATTTTTTTCTATTATTAAACTATTTACTTAAATAAACAACAACAAAAATTCGTCAAAAATTCTAAATATATGAGGAGATAAATATACTATGGAATTAGAAATGGGTAAATTTATGATCTATGACAGTAGCATGGGGAGCTGCAAACCAGCCTGGCTGGCTCGCCGAACGCGACGTTGCAGTTTAATTAGGGACTTTACGATCTACGACGTGGTCGTCAACGAAAATTCCACGAAACAACAATATCATTGGTTGAAAGAGGAAACGTAATCGTGCGACACGTGCGGAACGCATTTTAGCACAAATTCGTGCGGTACTCTCTACAACAACGACATGAAATAACCAAATTTGATATTTTGACGACAACGCAATCGCACAAATGTGAATTTATAATATAATTCTCCAGTTTTACTTTAGGATATTTCGCCCACATTGTACGACGCGAACGAGATGGCCTAACCGCGAGAAACTTACGATTGTAAAAAGTTATATTTTGAGGTGACGTTTTCGTTGACGTCGCCGTCGTAGATCGTAAGGCTGGGTGACGGGTAGTTCACAAGTTGCTACAGTAACCGATTAGGTTTTGCTTCCTGTTGTGTGGAATAGGAATAACTCTGATAAATCTAAACAGAATAGCGCCAAATCAAGTGGAAAGTTTAGGCTATCGACGAAATTAAACGCTAAGCCTGTTACGTATGAATCTTCGTCGCTTGGCAAACAATCCCCAAACAAATGCTCTCCATGGGCAAGTGAAAGTAAAAAACAAGTGAAGTAAACAACAGTTCCCTCTCTTCACTGAAACCATCCTCATATTTTGTTTTGTTATTTATTTATTTATTTATTTATTGTTTGTTTGTTTGAGGAGGTTGAAGTTTTGGCAGCTATTCAGCTGATGTGGACCTGCTATACCCACCCACCCACATACATCGTCCAAGTCCTCACCATCTTCTCTCTCTCTAACTGGAAGTGATAAAACACATCTCCCTCAATTGCAACCCTCAGGAAAATATCCAACATTTCTCCGACGGTTTAAAAAAATCCACCATTCGTCCGACTGCCGAGAAACGCGTCGCTTACCGAATATCACTGCACACCAACCAGGGTAACTGTGTAAGAGCAGCAGCCATCTTTCTCCTTAACTAATAACAGTTCAATAACATACTCTGCAGGCTCCAAAACAAGCAAGTTAAAGAACAATTCAGTGCCAGCATCCACCCTTTGCGTGACTGGATAGCGCTATCCGCCGGATAATCACTATCCAGTGGATAAGTCACAGCGAAACCAATTGCGCTTTCCAATGAATAATAGTGATTTATCCGTGGATAGGGCTATCCACCTCTTGAACAACTGGGGCCAGTAGAGCAAGTGTAGCACATTTGCACGATTATGGGTTCGAATCCCGCTCAAGCCTGGATTTTTTCAGGCGTGCTTTCTTGCAGCTGCTCAAGTCACTTATCTACCGACAATGATATCTCTATGAGTCAGAGACGAACTCAGATCGGCATGAGTCCGGATCGGCCTCTATAGAGCGTTTTCCCATGACGTCACGGCGGCCATGTTGGTGTTCCAAAACAAAGAAATAGCGGCCGTTATGGTGTACCAAACTAATCCCTTGGGAATTGAACTCTATTTTTATGCTAATACTCTCTTTTGTTTCAGTCGTCCGATATGGCTGCTGGTCACGTGAGTGAAAACGCTCTATACATTTCTAGATTTGTTGTCTTCGCGTGACATAATGGAGCGAAATGTTACATCTTTTCGAAGAGTACACGAGGAAAATGTGGCCAGATAAAATCTATCTTTCATGTTTTGCTGAGCTAACTGCTGCTAAAAATGTTGTAGACCAGTCTGAGTTCGTCTCGGTTGCTGGACCCAGACGAAAAACTTTCGTACCGGTCTCAGAGTTCGCACCGTTCTCATGTAAAGTAGCGACCTTCAGATTGGAGTACGAGAACGACTACGAGTTTTCTGTACTAGGCACGCGCAGTACGTTTAAAGAACGAAGATTTTCGAAATGCGTGTGCTCAGAACTGAGAACTCGTACTCATAGGCGTCGTCCTGAAGGCCATTAGTGACCTGGTGACGACGACAAATCTCAAACCGGGTCCAGAAATTTCACGCCTGTATGCTCTTAGGTCAGCGGTATAGATGTCATTTCGTCTCGAAACCAGACATCAAGCATTTTATCCCGGTTTCATGTCGACGGCTGCATATCATTTTCAGCAAGAGCCGATACAACGTAGATTTGATTTTAGTGGTGTACTAAATTTCGGCTGGGAAACCAGCCTTCTTCAGGTACAGTACATTGGAGCTACATAGAAGCAATCCAATGTAACAGGGGCACCCAACGATAATATAGTTCAAAACCACTTAGACATAGCATCGTTAAACGTATTTTAGAATTTAAACGGTATCTATATATAGGCATATTTTTATCTCCTAAAAAATTTTCACTTGTTCGGATTTCCTAGCTGAAAGTCTAGAGATCCGAAAATTATAGGGATCAAAACTTACCTTTTCGAAAATTTCAACCAGAAAAAAGGTTTCCGAAAATTCTAGGTGACCTTTGTAGGGTAAAAATCCTTATAAAAATGGGCAATTATACCATTTTTTAGTAGTTTGAAAATCCTAGGACAGGCAGGCACTCGAGAATTTTTTCAACAAATGCTCCGAAAATTCTAGATCTCAAATCGTCTTCCGAACAGATATTTTCCGAAAATTGACGTTGGTTGCCCCTGATGTAAACTCTTATTGTACCTGAAGAAGGCTGGTTTGGCCAGCCGAAATATAGTACACCATGGTAGGTACTTGGTGTATTTTGTCATTTAGTGGTTATCATTTTTGCTATTGCACAAAATTATCTAAACAAGGTAAAACCTTCAGGGTTAGGATTAGGGTTAGCGTTAGGGTTAGGTTAGGGTAATTGTATAATTACTGAACGTTTTATACCTTGTTTAAAAAAAAAAAAAATGAAACAATAGAAAAAGAGAAGAGGGAGCGCTGGGAATGAAATAGTTACCTAGCAACAAGAGACCGCCATTTTTGTCTTTGAAGAAAAGACAGGCGAGAGGTTTCCTAACATCGCAATGGCTCATACTGTTATTTCAGTAAAGCTTCCACCACATATAGACCCTACTAAAGCCAGGCTTGCGTATGGTGATCGTGCACTTCCAAAACTTGTAAGTTGTGATTATTTATCGGATTTAAAGCTTGATACAATGCCGTCAGCTTCATATTCGATGTGTTTCATTGTAGCTTAAGCCTTGTCACTTGCTTAGTTTTTTATGAGTCGAATTTTTCTGGTCTTAGAATCGTGAACTGAACAGTTCGGACCTGTTAACGCGACAAAGAGCACTGATGTCCCTTTGTGATGTGATGCACAATCCAGAATATATTTCTGAGGGACTGCGAGTAGGTAAGGATAAGAAAATAAAAACTCTGGCCCCAGTTGTTCAGACGATGGATAGCTCAATCGATTTTGCTAGTGTTTATCCACTGGATAGTGATTTATCCGGTGGATACCGCTATCCATCGTTTGAACAACTCGGGCCTGGGGCCCGTTTCTCAAAAAGTCCCGAAAACTTTTCGGGCCCGAAAAGCCTTTTATGAAACTATCAATCTCTTGTTCTGGAAAGCCGATGTTTTAACTTGATTTCAAGGTAACAAAAAGCAAAATGGCTGTGAAGTTTGACGACTTAAATTCTCTCCGTTCTTGAGATACAAAGGGAATTGTGACACCCGAAAACGGCCCGTAAAGTTTCGGGACTTTCGAGAAACGGGCCTCTGATGTACATTACACACACTCTTTCAAACAGGCAGCCCAAGCTCGGTATACGATTTATGGAC
>NC_090892.1:21968550-21971050 GCF_036669925.1 Montipora capricornis | reverse complement strand
GTGCGATTAAAAAATGCAAATTATGCGATTTTTTCAGGGCAGATTGTGCGATTAGAAAGGCCAATTATGCGATAAATAATGTAAATTATGCGATTTTTTTCTCAGCAATTTTAAGCTTGTTTTATAAGGTTTCAGGTTAAGAAAAACACTTTCTTGCTGCTCTAAAGACATTTTGAACACAAAGGAACAGTAGTTATGTATCTCGATCGGCATTAGTTGGGATAAAGGACACAGCTAACATGCCAAATGAATGATCAAGGTGCTTGTCAACCACGAACTTACGAAGATGGTCAATCACAATAGGGCCATACCCCCATTTAGACGAGAGAAAATAAGCCGCGGCTTTCTCTGGCCGCGGCTTACAGAATACTCGAATGTTCACCCCGTATAAATGGTACAAAATCTACGTTCACGTCTATTTCAAGCCACGGCTTATATTGACCTGGGAATATATATTCGTATAAATAGTTCCTTTTGCGTATTTTGTACACCGTGGCCAGAGTAAGCCGCGGCTTATTTTCTCTCGTATAAAAGGCCCTAATATTGCACGACGAGAAAAACATCAGTCCATCGTCCACGTGGAGCGTACCTGTGAGGTACTTTCTTGCTCGATCGTGCGCTGTTAGATTGGGCGGAAGATGGGAACTTCCTTCTTCGTCGAAGAAAAAGCGAGCGTTTTAACAACAAACTTATCCATGAGTAAGTTTTTATCAGTTTTTAACGAAAGAAACTACATTTTGCCGAAAAACTTACAACTTCGCTTATTTTTCACAAATCTCTTTTCTAAGAGAAGGAAACTGTGTCATTTCAGTGGTGTGTATATAATGGCTTGTTTGTGTTGCACCAATAGAAGGAGACTCGTACCAGGTCCCCGACATGAAAAATAAAGCCTTGAACTTCGAATGTTTACGAAATCGAAGGTGACAGGTTTTTTAGCCTTTTCCCAAGATAAATCATCTTAAAAATGGCGTATTTATGCAGGAATTTCTAAGAAAAGTGTTGATTTATGTTTCATTTTATGAATTTTGTGCGTCCTTTTGTGAATTATGCGATTTTTCGTGAATTGTGCGATCGGATTCGATTTGAGGTCGATTGTGCTAAATCGCAACATCGCGTAATATCACAGGCGGCCCAGAGTCGGAAGGTAAACAATTATAAGGATTTGTATGGGAATCTTGATAACAGACTGAAAAAGATATTTACCCGCGAAAGTTCTCAATAAAGAAGCCGTACTTTATTGTCATGGTGAATTTCTTGCTTTTTGTGTGGTTTTTTGCCTGATTGAATGCGATTTAAGCGACTTCTCAAATTCCCGAGTCGTCACTCTTCCCTATTTGGGAAGAGAGACGACTCGGGAATTTGAGAAGTCGCTTAAATCGCATTCAATCAGGCAAAAAACCACACAAAAAGCAAGAAATTCACCATGACAATAAAGTACGGCTTTTCTATTGAAAACTTTCGCGGGTAAATATCTTTTTCAGTCTGTTATCAAGATTCCCATACAAATCCTTATAATTGTTTACCTTCCGACTCTGGGCCGCCTGTGGTAATATCAGAAGGCCTGCACAGTAGTGATAGCACTAATGCCTCCCACCAATGTGGCCCGGGTTCAATTTCCAGACTTAAATTGGTGTGATAAGTGGAAATGAGTTTGTTCGATGGTTTTTTTATATACTCTGGCCAAGCGTTTTTTTTTCCTCTGGGTTCTCTGGTTTTCCCCTTTCTCAAAACCCAATGTTTGATTTCAGTTGAAGTCTAGTTGAGAGAAGCTATATAAACTAAATCTGTAATAACTATAATTAGTGGACAAAGAGCCATGCGATGGTGGAAGGAATCTACTAATACCAGGTACTGACCTACACCTGTACCAGAACTTTATGAAAGTCTATAAAGCATCTTATGAAAACAAACTTAATTATGACAAACAAAAGGTTTGACAATCTGCTTATAATGCTATAAGCTGTTGGCATAAAATTTTCCTATACAGTACACAATCAGAATACAGTTTTTTGCTTGCATTACATTCAGATCTGTATTCATCATGTATGACCATTGTGTTTCTTCTTCTGTTGCTACATTCTTTAGGTCATGCAGTTGGTCGAGATGCATTTCTGGATCACGATATTATTCTTCCATTGTCACAACTGGTAGGCTAAACAGAAAAACTTAATTTGGAATCTCATCTCACTCTGGCTTTGATAGATCTAGTTTACAAATATAATGCCCCTTTGTTCTGTTTTAATCAGTCTTTTTACATTGCACCTTCAGAATATAAAATTGTGTATTTTAAAATCATTTCTTTTTTTGTTTTTCTCCATATAAAAATGTTGAGAACAAATCAGCAGCAATTTTCATTCTCTAGAATTGGTGCTAAAATATGGAATGGCATCCCTTCTGTATACTTCGTGACCTTAGGAAAGGAGCCCCTTCAATCATAAATATTATTTTAATACATGATTTGCTTCTACAGATTCTTGGAACTGAGGAGAGGCTCTATTAA
>NC_090892.1:21926050-21938550 GCF_036669925.1 Montipora capricornis | reverse complement strand
TCACGTTGTTTTGTGGCCAGCTACCGGTTTTGTGGTTGCTTATTTTGGAACTGAATTCATCATTCTTAAGGGAACAGTCCACACTAAAGCAGTACCTCTCAATTTACAGGCTTTTTGTGTGAAATGGATGTCCAGTCGTGAGCTGCTTTGTTTGACTGTGAAATTGCAGTAAAGTAAGCGAATTACTACGCTTTAGCTTGACTTTTTAATGGGCAACTCTAAAACCCGGAATCCGGAATCCGGAATCACAGTACAATACAGAGAGTAAAAATTATCCTAAACATTCATAAAAGCTAACCTTAGGCCTAATTAGGCCTAAACAAACGTTTTTAGGCCTAATTAGGCCTAAGGTTAGCTTTTATGATTGTTTAGGATAGTTTTTACTCTCTGTATTGTACTGTGATTCCTTATTCCGGATTCCTGGTTTTACGGTTGCCTCTTTTCAATTAGTAATTGAATGACGATTAATTTTGTACTTTACATTATTTCCATATACACTATATTCAATATAGAAAGCGGCTTTCGGGGCCAAGAAACAGGAGCTTCACTTTTAGTTTTGGCTAAATCTATGACTATATATTAGATTATCAATATGTTTACCTTCCATTCTTCAGTAGTCTTGCTTCATCTTCAGGTATATCCTCCAGCAACAGATTAGAGACTCGTTGTTTCTAAGTATATATCAAGAGAAATAAAAGCGTATAGTGAAAGTTCAAGGGAGTAAATTTTGTTATAAGATGCACGACACAAACCTTTTGTATTCTTAAAGCAGTGGGATCATCGCCGACTCTTTTGAAAGACATTTAAACAGTACATGCACTATTAGCCGTCCACCATGGACCCGTCCACCATGTTGTTACCGCAGCCGATATGCGATCAGCAGCTATCACAACCTGGGTCAGAATATCATTTATGCTACATCCAAATTCACCCAATCGTCTGCTTTATTCCTTTTATTCCTTATCCCTAAAACTGACACTTGAAAGCTGATAATTTGCACGTATTTCGTTAAATCAGTCGTTCCTAGGGCTTTTAACCGCCGAGAGTCCTGTCCCACTCTTGGCGGTGAAAAGATTGTGGAGCGGTCGCTTGCCTGAGGCGGTTTTCGCTTCATTCAGGGGCACCCAACGACCAATTTGTTGTAAAACGTATTATTATACCCCAGTTAAGTCGTCCTCAGTCTTTAGAGTTTCTACAGCCAGCTCGGATTGAAATGCTAGAAAAAGTCAGTAATTCCCAGGCAAAACCTCTATCAATAACAAAATTTCCCAGCCAGCTCATCGAAACACCTGTATGAAAATAAATGTTATTAAGGCATTTTCAGGTGTTTTTTTCAAGCGTCTTATAGCAAAATTACTTTTGGCCGGTATAAGACGCTTTAGACGGCCCAAGAAGGGGAAAAAACACCATACATGAGTCGATTCAGGTTTCATTTAATTTTATTGGGATATTCAGACCGAGATGTGATTTAGATGTGTAATTTTCAGAGCTTTATTCATAACCGTCATATATTCTCTTCGCTTCATACAAACACATAGAGTGGTCTGCCTGTGGCTAGATAAAATTGGTTTGTTTCCCAGCCAGCTGATCAAATTTAATTCCCAGCCAGGAATTCCGCGCGCTTTCAAATCCCTCGATCCAAAACGACCGAACAAAAGCGACAAAACCGGGACAAAACAGGGTTTTTTTTTTCCGCAAGCGCAATAACTCTGACCAGCCGTCGTATGTTTGGGAGAGGCACGGGGTTCTTTTTTTTTTTTTTAAGTCGTCCTCTGTCTTCAGAGTTTCTACAGCCAGCTCGGATTAAAATGCTGCCAGAAAAAGTCAGTAATTCCCAGGCAAAACCTTTATCAATAACAAAATTTCCCAGCCAGCTCATCGAAACACCTGTATTTTTGCCAGCCAGCAAGATTCCTCTGGGGAACAGATAATGTGAGGAACAGATTCGTTGGGTGACCCTGTTCATTACACTGAGATTAATACAGCGTTTACATGATAGTTGAAAAAAGCGAACTCAAACCAAAAAGTCCTGACGGTATGAACGAGCGCTGCACTTCGTGCGAGATTCACCATTTTAAATCGAATAATGAAAGCTTCCCGAAAGTTGACCTCAGGTCCTTTCAGGATCAACCGACTCAACGGATGAAGGCGCCGCACGCCTGCCGCTATACGATCCATGTATGATCTCGGAGCACCGCAAACCCAGCCAGATGTAACTGACTGCATGAGAGTCGATTTTGAGGAGGGAGGAAAACTGGAGTACCCAGAGAAGAACCCTCGGAGCCAGATTGAGATCGACTGAACCTGGGTCTTAGAGGTGGAAGGCCTGGTTGATGACTAAGCAATCCTGACTTCAGTGGTATGAAAAGAAATCCTGTGAAAGCTCGAAATTTTAAAAATATATATAATCTATTACTGAACTGTGCTTGATGCTTAGGGGGCGGAGGAGTTCACTCTCAATTTGAAGGACTTTCATTGCACTTCATTAGCAGTAAAAGTGAATCCCGGGGCCTGAGTGTGGGGGCTCAAATGACTGGTGCTTAAGCGTATTCAAATCGATACGGTTTCGCCGTTTACACGACCGATGAAAACACATCGTTTTGAAAACGCTCCACTTTTGGCAGCGATTTCAAATTGACCCGGTTTCGCCAACGGTCTCGATGGGTGTCGTATATAAAACGAAGGCGTAACCGCATCGTTTTCGATGCGGTTACGCATAAAGCCGCGTTCGAGTAAACGCTGCCGTAGCATCTTCACGTTTAACACAATATTAAAAACGATAAACTTAAATCAGTTGCGTTTTGCTAGCAATATATGAGACTTGTTTGATGTCAGCTCATTTGTTTGCCAGTTATCTACGAGGCCTTTTTGCCGATTATTAACTTATACACAGTTCTGCATACTTTTCCTGAGGCTAATAGCGATTGCACAAAAGTCTCACTTTTGGTTAAGCTGATGGATTCTGGGAAGCACTTTTGCTTGAAAGATTTTAGGGCTAATACTATTGTGTAGATTATAAAATTTCCATCCAAAACTGACAAGAATGTCTTTCACGTCTTTCACTGAGAAAACATTCGCCTTGTTGATAGTATCATTTGCTATGCCAAAGAGAAAAATATTCCAGGATTACTCTTGTTCTTGGATTTTGAAAAAGCTTTCGACACGATAGAATGGTCTTTCATTAGAAGAACTTTTCAACATTTTGGTTTTGGTAGTTGCATGTTAAAGTGGCTTAATCTTTTTTATTGCCGCCCAGAAAGCTGTGTTTTGAATAACGGTTGGGCGAGCGATTTCTTTGAAATTCAAAGAGGTGTAAGACAGGGTTGTCCTCTCTCACCTTATCTGTTTGTTTTGTCAGTTGAAGTACTAGCCAAGGCAATTCGGGAAAATAAAAGTATTAAAGGTATCTTCGTGAACAGTAGAGAAATCAAATTAAGCCAGTATGCAGACGATACAACACTCATACTTGACGGTACAAAGGAATCTTTAAGGGCCTCTCTTAAAACGCTGGATGATTTTTATGAAGTGTCTGGTTTAAAACTTAATGATAAAAAAACGGAAGCCCTTTGGATTGGAGTAAACAGTGGGAATGATGGAATATCCTGGAAGAAATTTTAAATGGCCTAAATATAAAGTTAAAGCTTTAGGCGTCTGGTTCTCAAGTGATCCAGAAGCAACAGTAACCTTGAATTATACTGACGAAAAACTGGATAAGTTTAGAAGCGTTTTAAGCTGCTGGAAATATCGCAGACTTACCCTAATTGGAAAAATTACAGTCCTGAAGAGCCTAGTAGCTTCCCAACTTGTATATGTGCTCTCCCCTTTACACACAAATGAGAAAGCTATTAAAGAAGTAAATAAGCTATTCTATTCATTCCTTTGGAATGGAAAAGGAGATAAAATTAAGCGAGATATAATTATTAATGATTATCCAAATGGGGTTCTCAAAATGATAGATATACAGGTTTTTAGTAAGTCCCTAAAAGCTACATATATTAAAAAATATTTAGATGAAGGAAATCAGGGGAAATGAAAATACTTCTTTGATCTTGAGCTAGAGAGACATGGAGGTTCAATAGCACTCACTAGCAACTTAAATAAGAAAGATACCATAGAGAACCTCAAGATTAAAAACTGCTTTATAAAGGAGACTCTGTTAATCTGGGCAGAAGTTAATTTTGATGAACACAAAATGTCCGAGAAACAATTTCTTGAACAAAGCTTATGGCACAACTCACTCGTAAGAATCAATAACTGCCCTATCTTCTATCGAGAATGGTTTGACAAGGGCGTCAAGAAAGTGAAACATTTGAAAGATGTCTTTAACAATTTTTTAACATTCGCTGAAATGCAGCCCAAATACATCCTTAATATTTGCCCTCTAAAATATTATGGCCTTCTGTCTACTCTGAAATCCCTTTGGAATACATGTAAAAACAACTATATCAACAACTGTGACTATGAAAGCTTTGCGGCCAAATTAGCAAAATGCCAAAGTGCGAACAAGCTGGTTTACACTAAATTAATTTCCATAAAAAGCACGCACCCAACCCATAATCAACAGAAATGGCTGAAACACCAGAATGATGTTGATTCAATTGAGTGGCGAGATGCCTACCAACTAGCCTCTAAATACACTAAAAGTACGAAAATTCTTGAATTCCCAGTACAAATTTTTGCATAGACGAATAGCAACAAGTGAGTTCCTAACAAGAATTGGAGTAAGGGACAACCCAAACTGTTCCTTTTGTAATAGGGAACAGGAGAAGCTACTTCATCTCTTTTGGGCTTGTCCTAAAGTGGCCTCTTTTTGGCATGATTTAACCGTAAGGCTAACTTTGCTCCACATTACTCCTGAACATTGCACAATAGATCCACTCGTCGATCGCTCTCGGTTTAAAGCCAGATTCTTCCAAGAACCATCAGCAAATCAATTTTTCCTGCCTTCTAGCCAGAAATTATATCTGGATGAGCAAAAGAAAAGAAACCGCACCAAAAGTAGAAGGCTTCCTACAATACTTGAAATCAATTTAAAGTATAGAAACCAATGCACAAAGCGCTGTTCCCAAAAAGTGGAAATCTTTGAACACATTATTTTGGTAAGCCGTGTCTTTTAGTCATCAGTGTCTCTTGATCCACTGAATTTTCTGCCTGCTTTTTGACTTTTGGTACATATGCTCTGCAATCACTGCCTTTCAAGTAATTATAAAAACACAAAGTGCTGTATTAGCACCCTATTATAACTGGAAGTTAGTGTAATAGTGTAAGTATTGTATTGTATATACTGTATTGTATTGTAAGTAGAGTGCGTATTTGTAAAAATAATAATAATAATAAAAATCAGGGAAAACTAAAAAAAAAAAAAAAAAAAGAATGTCTTTCACTCCTGCGAGGAACCAAGATTTATAGAAAATTAGTTAATTCTCTATTCTGATAAGAGAGTCGTGCCAGATTTGGGTGGACTTCAAATTTAGGTTATTGTTCTTATAGTGTTAAGTGTCGTCCAAAATTCGATAATCTCGGTCAGAAAGGGATCTACCAGGTTAAGCTAAGAAACGTCTTTTAAATTTCCCTAGAAAGTAATTTCCCAGTAATTTTCTAGTCGATGATCAAAAAGAGATGTCCGATTCCCTGCAACATCTTCAGCTAGATAACTTTTAAAATTTCGGTTATAAGGCCTGGTTAAAACCAGCAATCTCAATCATTTTTAGCCCTCCTTTAAAGTAATCATTTATAATTTCCGTTCTTTTGATTTTGTCCCTTTTGTTGTCGCAAAGGAAATTATACATTAACGTGTTAATTTCCTTTTTGGTGTTGGAAGAGATGACAAAACACATATATATAATCTGCGATACCGCTAGAGATTTTAACATGGCAATTTTACCTATAATTGTAGGCCTTCTGGAGGACCAGCTTTCAAGACTTTTTTTAAAATTTTCTCTGTTTTCTTTGTAAAGTTTCTATCAATATTGATTGGCCTTGAAGTTGAAAACCAAACTTCCAATGAATAGACCTTTCCTTCCACCAAAACTGATTGGTTTGCACGAGAGTCTAATAGCATTTGAGTTTTTGCATGAACCTATCCAGAGGACTTCCGTCTTTTCAAAGTTGACTTTCAAACCAGATACGGTTTGCAAACATGTTAAGTATCCCGAAAACGAGCGCTCCGAGCCATCTAAGATCATTGTTCTAACATCTGCATATTGTGATATCCTGCATTCCGAATTTCGTAATTTAATACCACAAATTTCTGTATCTTTTCTCACTACATTACCCAAAATTTCTGAGCCTAAGATGAATAAATAGGGGGACAGTGGACAACCCTGTCTTACTCCGGGATGAAGGGATAAGAAGTGTGTCTAGTCGTTCTAGCGCTGGGGCACTAATTCTGGACATTGTAAACTGAATTTAACAATGAAAGCAAATCAAGTCAAATGTTGGTTTTTGAGGAGATGGGAAACCGGGGTACCCGGAGAAAACCTCTCGGTGCAGAATAGATCAGAGTAGAGAACCAACAAACTCAACCCATTTCATATATCATTTGATGTACATCCTACATATGGCGCCGAGTCTTGGAATCGAATGCTAGCTCGAATGCTCATCCGTTGTTAAGGACGCAGCTACTTATGTTCGAGTAAAATAATTTAACCCAGCTTATCAACGATGTTCCAAAGTTGAAATGTCTACATGTTTTCTCCAGAAAAGACCATTCTCTACTATGATCAAAGGCTTTTTCAAAATCAAAAATTATAAAACAGCGGGAGCTTCCTCTGTATCTGCATTGCTAATGATGCTTTAAGTCTGATGTTTTCACCTATAAACCTAATTTTTCAGAAAACCAGTTTGATCACTACTAATTATATTCGTAAAAATTGTTTTTATACGATGAGCGACAGATTTAGCTGCTATCTTATAGCCGCAGTTGAGAGGAGTTATTAATGTCCAGTTCTTTAAAAAGTTAGTTTTTTTTTTCTTTGGCAGAAGGGTAATAAGACATTTCCCCCTGTTAAATTGATAAACAGCGCTACACAATCAGTCAATGCATTAAGAAATAGGCCTTCAATGTTCCCCCAGAAAACCTTGAAGAATTCGGCTGGAAGACCATCGGTCCCAGGGGTTTTGCCTGATGTCATGGGTTTTGAACCATTCAAGCATTTCCTCTTTAGTTCAGTGTCCTTCACACTTTCTGTGCGTAATCGTCAAGATTTACGATAGATCCTTCAGCGAAGAAAAAACGTCATTGAAAGAAGTGACAGAAGATCTTTACGCACATGGGATGCGTAAAGATTTTGATAAAGACATTTGACTTCTTTTAAGATTTCCTCGTCCGTACGTATTAATCACCCTGTTGTCTTCAAGTTAAAGATGCTATATAGTTTTCATATTGAAGTGCCTTCTTTCCACCAGGTTAAAAAATATTTCGTGTTTTTTTTTTGTCCTTTGTAATAACAACGGGCTTTAGATCTTATGCCGATAGCACCTTGAGCTTGATGCTGAAGTTTACTTTCTAACTGTAACTTTTAACTTCTAATTCATTTCAGTCGTATGGTGATCTTGCCGGCTTCTGATGAGTCATTTTCTTCCATTTTCATCCGGAGGGACATTATATCGGACTCTAGAATTTTTTCAGTTGACTTCATTTTGCCTCTCGATTCCCTTCCAAATTTTAGCGAAGCGGAGCTATGCATCATCATTGAATTGTGTCCCAGAGAAGCACGGCGTCAACCTCGGTGCTATCTTAGTATTCATTTGCATCATCCATGATGTGATTGTTTGTTTTATCAAGGTGACGTATCCACTGTCTATAGCTAATAGAAAAGACGTGTTTAAATTCGAGAAGCCCAGGCCCCTATTAAAGGTTATTATTGATTACAAGATGAACCGTTATCAAAAAATGGTCAGTCTTCAGTATAACCTGGAAACACTCATGATGTCTTGAGTTGAAAAATGTGAACTTTAATTTACAATTTATCACAAGAGGTCCCTTGAAGCTGGAGGGTTATTAAAGCCGGTGTCCTAGATGCTCTACATTCTTTTTTTATTTGTTTGTTGTTATGAGAAATGGTGCTTAGGCATAACAAGTTTTTAGACGAACCCGGCCTCTTCAATTCGATGGCCGCAGAGTGTGTTGTTTTTCTTTTCTTGCATTTTGCACTCATCCAAACTAAATTAGCGCTCGAAACGCCTGCAACACCGGCCAAATTCAGTTTACCTGAAAAACAAGTATGTTGGACTGAGAACTTTTAAGGACATACTAGCTGTTTAAACTGGGTAGCTGAATTTGCCATATTTTAGCTGTAGAAAATGACCCTTAAGTTTGTTTGATCCCGTCTTAGTGATGCTAAGCTCAGAGATCCTGATTTAGACGTTTGTGATGCCTTTTTGACACGAAAATCTTTTTCCAAAAACCGCATACTTAATTTTCCTAATGAATGACACCCGGGACACAGTTAGGAAGAGTAAGTATAACTTTTAACAATTTATTCAAAATTTTACAGCAATACGTTTGGTTTATTGCTGGCGTGATTGCGTGCAGGTTTTTAATTAAGGACGAGTTCTGGTTAATCATAAGAGAGTGTGAAGCCGGCAGTTACTGTAATAAGCGATCGAATAAGTAAGTATACAAATTCTGAAAGGCCATTAAGTTTAAAGACTATTTTTAGTTAAAAATATTTCAGTTTGCTTGTCTTTTACTTATGTCTTTATAGTAATCCATGAAATACTCATGAAGAGCATGCTAATTGGATCTTTCCCGCGCTACTCTTTGAAAGTATAGTGCTATTGCACACTTATGAAAAACAACTTTTCTCTAAGAAATATACGTGCAGTTTACCATGAAATATAACAAGGCAAGATTGAGAATGACTTTAAGCAGAAATGAATAAACTAGTGAATAATTTGATTGTTATTTGTGAATTTGGGGTTGTGAACGAAGATTTAAGATTCAAGATTCACGATGATTCTATATACTTAGCACAATAATTTGTATTGTTATTAATATTGCGTGAACTGATAGTAACGCGAAAAAAACGAGTAATAATGTATAATGGGAAAAAATAATATATAACATGCATGGCTAACTGAATCGTAAATTTAGTTGCATAGTTATGAATCACAATTACATTATATGATAAATTCACATTCAAAAATGCAAAAATATGAAAGGTGAAAATATTCTTAGAAAGAAACGCAATGAATTACAGTGGCTGTCAACTGCAATGAGGTAGAGTTGTTTCAAAAACGAAGAGAAAGGCGCGAATATAACATCACATAGGGCATTTTCCCGAGGCAATGGACATAAATCTTCAAAGGTGTATTTTGTCCCGGAAATTGGTCAGAACAAATCCTCTTTTGAAGGAAATCTGGTGTTATAGTATGTGTTGGATTTTACTTACTAGTAAAATTGTATTGTATTGTAGAGCTACTGGAATATTATGAGACGTCAGCTTAAACTTGGAAATAAGGTATGTTATCTCAGATTACTGAATATGTTATCAAGGTTAAGTCAAGTTATGGTAAATTAAAGCATTTTCTCTTTGGCAACCAGCTTATTATTTTACCCATAAGAAATGTAATTATAAATGCAGTGATTAAAACAAAGAATACACTCATTCTTTGTAATCCAATTTTTAACACCGGTTTTTGTATTTTGATGCGTCATTTTTGACCTTTCATCAATATAAATACCAACTAGGAGGTACTTAATGGCTCAGTAAATTGGAAAAGGAGCAAAAAGATATACCGACATAGTGAAATTCTCGGAAAACCGTCGGCAAGCAAGAATAATAAGATGGATTGCTTTTCAATGTGGGCTTGTGCAAATAACCTCTCATAAATTTCTTATCCCGGAAGAACTGAAGGCGGGCTATCCCATTTTCGGCGTTGTTCTACTGAAGTTGTATCAAATGAATAGACCCTTCCACGGTTTTTGGCGCCATCTTGGTGCAGAAGTGACGTCACCTAACTCACTAACCAGCAGTTCGATCAGTTTTGTCATGGCGGCGCTCAGCTCAGGAATATGCATAATCAAACAATTATTGAATTCGGTTTTCGCATGTTAGCGATAATTATCAAGGCCTCAGTTTGTGTTATGGGCCTCAGCCTTCGGCTTCAGCAGATAACACAAACTTTGGCCTTGATAATTATCGCTAACATGCTCAACCTCATCCAATAATTGTTAATTATTGGTTAAAAAAGGAAAAATACTCGTGCTGCACGCGCCCGTGTAGCACGAATTTTCGTGCGTTTCTCTGACGTACTCCACAAAACATCAACTTGAAATCACCAAATTTTAGGTTTTGACTTTAAAACCTTTCGTACCCATTCAGTTACAGGATAGTTCGCCTGTATTGTACAAGGTGAACAAGACGGAATAATCCGGAAAATACTTGCGATAGCGCTAAGTTATATTTTGGACTGATGTTTTTGTTGCCGTAGCCGTCGTCTTTGCTTAAACTCCAACGCTCGTACCAATTTATTTTTAGGATACTTCGCCCATATTGTTGGACGTGAATGAGACTGAATAATCGCCAAAGACTTGTGATAAAGAAAAGTTATAGGCTGAGGTGACGTTTTCGTCGACCTTTGCCGTCGTAGATCGTAACTAATTAAACTCCCTTTTTAATTCTAATGCACGTGCCCCGACCACACAAAATTTCTACTTCTGCCAACAGCGTGGACAATTCAGGGCTGAAACGATTTGTCAGAATTTACCAAATATTTTATATGCACTCACACTAACGTCATGTGTTGCTTAAAATTAACCTGCACGCAATGTAACAAGAACTACTAAATAGGCGAAACAGTCACACAAACAGTTTCACAAACTTCAATAACTGAGTCAAGTGCCAGGACTGTTCAATTCGTTGCAAGCACTCGCTAAATGATACTGAAAAAAGTCGTAAGCTTTTAGAACGGTATGGAAATGTTTAGACTGGTAAGGAGAGTTAAGAAAGGTGACTTCGTCAATTGCTGAGTACAACTCGAGGTATACTGTGTCTCGCTCTCACTGTTCTTCTGTAACTTAGTGGCAGAGAATTGGAACCAATAATCGGAGAGTCATAGGCAGGCTAGACTCCTAGCATAACATGATATATACTTTATTAGTGTGTCTTTTTCTAGCTGTGGTTAGTTGATGCAGGGGAACCCAACTGCTAGTTTCGTGAAAATTAAATGTCGAGAAATGTTGGGAAAGAAGGCGCGGGCTAGAAGTTTCGAATATTCGAACTCAGACTTTCGAGGCGCACTAAGTTGACATTGTTTTTGAACGCTGAAATTTTGGAAGCAGTCTGAAGAGTCTGAAGTGTGCGCCGTAAAAGGTTGGAAACCACATTGACGAACAACAAGAGTCAACTATGATATTGAAAATGGCATAAGATTTGAAGATTTACAACTTTTATCAGCTTCGCCAAAGTTTGTTTGAGAATCATATTAGTTTTGAAAACCTGTATTCGTTTCATAACCAATGTATAGTTGCTGTAAAAGAAACCAAATAAGAATATACATAATTAATAGTTAATAATAATAATAATAATAATGTAATACTACTACTACTACTACTACTACTACTACTACTACTACTACTACTACTACTAATAATAATAATAATAATAATAATAATAATGATTATAATAATTTCAATAATATTAATATATTTTTACAAACGTCCCCTAAATTTTTGGGCTAAAAAGGACGACTACGCAATGTAAAGTTTTCGATCAGATCCGCCACGATTGCTAAAACTTCGGACGACACAAAATTTCTACAGACCCGAAGTTCTCCAAGAACATCCGAACAAAGAAATATTTTGTGGGGCAGTTAGAAACTCACTAAACGAGCCTTTAAAGTATTGTGGAAACCGTTTTAGGTAATTCTGACAAATTTTAAGACATCCGGTTGTTGACTGCCCCTAGCTAATTGGGGACAAATATAGAAGTACTTAAATATTACAAATTACAGATTAAATTAAAACAAGAGAAAATGAGGGGACAGAGAGGGAGGCTCCCGGTCCAGCCCTTGGGATATGTCATGTCCACGAAAGTTATTTTTAGACGAGCGGAAGTCTTCCGAGACGTCCGCATACAGGCCTACCTCGGTCCGATGTTTGAAAGAAAATAAATATTCATCAGCCTTCCACGTGCGCCGTCATTTTCTCTTTTCACTAAGAACCTGAGAGCGAGGCAAGACTGCATGCGGACGTCTCGGAAGACAGTCTTCCGCTAGAACAAAGACTTCCGCTCGTCTAAAAATAACTTTCGTGGACATAACATATCCCGGCCAACGCCCTGAGCCTCCCTCTCTGTCCCCTCATTTTCTCTTGATTAAAATCTATAGTGAAATTAGACACTTCTTAAAATTACAACTTAAAATACCTGCATAATGGTCGTAATAAAATTGAGAAAATAAACCAGCTAATTTCTTCCGTATCAGTCGTAGTTATCAATGATTTGTTTACCCGATCATCTCAGTCTATTTGTCATCAATGCTGAGTTAAATTTCGT
>NC_090892.1:21913550-21921050 GCF_036669925.1 Montipora capricornis | reverse complement strand
TGCTGGCCTTGCCGGGCAATCCTGTTGTTGACTTCAGCGTCTATGTTCACTGCACGAGAAAGTGTACTACTCAGGTAGACGAAGTTTTCGACTGCCTGGAGGTTATCCCTTCACCGTTATGCGGGGCTCCTGGTATGTCTTTCCTAGTGCAGCCTGGTACATAACATCGGCCTTCTTGTAGCTGATGTTGAGTCCAAAATGGTCGCAGGCTTGTGCGAAGCGGTCCATTTCATGCTGCATCTTCTGCTCTGCACTGGCGTTGAGTGCACAGTCATCAGCAAAGAAGAGTCTTTGATCACAGTCTCTTTCACCTTTGTAACAACCTACGGGCATCTGAGGTTGAACGATTTAGCTACAGTCCTTTAGCAGATGGGGATTCCATTTCGCTTTCACGGAAGGCATCTGTCAGTATTAAAGACGCTAATACCAGCATGATTAATGAAAGTGCACTCTTGAAGGCCAGGCACAATTTACTAGTAAATAAAGCTTGATTCCAACAATTCTATTTAGCGCCTGATAGCATGACATCATCTGGTAAGGACCGGTAAGTGTATATTCCTACTTGTAAAGTAAACACAAGGTAGGAAACAATTCTAGTTCTTGTCATTTCGCTCATATGCAATCTTTTTATCAAATTTTATTTTCGGCCTTTTCAGCACTTTGAATTAAGAAAAACTAGAAACATGCCAAGTGGTTAAACTGAAGCCCTAATTAATACTAAAAGCCAAATTCAGCCCAAGTAAGGACTTCCTGAAATGTAAGACGAATATCAGCGTACGCAGCTTTTTGCGCGTCGTTTTGAAGGCCTGGTACCGAAAATACAGTTCCAGTAGTTGTCTGAGGCCTTTAAGCTGCTATTCACAAAAGAAACGACTAACAATAATAATTATAATAATAATCTTAATAAGTAATGGTTAATCTTTCTATTGGCATTTAAAAATTAATCTGTAAAATTAAAAATCAAGACCACATTGGGACACTGTAGCTTAAATCTGGGCGTGGCCGGTAACATGTGGCCTTCCTTTACCTTGACACGCCCTTGTCAACTACACATGTCAAAAGCACCTGTTGTCATCTTTAAATATTTAAATTTTGTAATTGCACTTTAACTATTCCTGATTTTTTGAAAAGGAATCCTGCCATAATTAGTGCATCTTACCGTCCATAATGCAGCACTCTCTGCTCACATAAGCCCACCACTTCATTTGCACAAACTATTTCCCAAGTAACCCGTGCTGGAACTGCGACAATGGCGCATTCTCTTAAAGTAACTGTACTCAGTACTCTGGTAGTTAAAGCAGTGAGACAGCCATGAGCCAATGCTGAGACCAAAAAAAACTTCCCCGGCTTAAAACACACCCCTAAAGGCAATACCCAAATAAAGGTAACAGTGGCTCTTGCTGCGAATTATATACAATTAAAAATTCGCAATGCAGCTTAAACGTTAAAAATCTACTCTTAAAAAGCTACTTTCAAATGGGTTTCAATCCCAATAAAGAAAGGAAACTCAAGATATGGTTCATTGAAAGACTTCAGAAGTTTGCGGTGTCACGTGCGTACATGCGGTAGGTAATTGCAAATTAAATTATTCTCAGACCCAAGACAATGCAAGGCACAAGCTTAAAACTCACACATAATAAAACATGGACTATGTCATACCATCAAATGAAATTTCATTCCTATTGAATTAATTCAAGTGGAATGGTGCCCAAGCAAAAGTCTGAACCAAAAACACATTTGCCATTTTTGAACGCTAAAATGGTGGGTTCGGGAAAATGGCCATAAAAGCCCTTAAACATGAGATATCGATAAAGAAATTTAGGGACAAACAGACCTTGAATAGGGCTATAAACCGGGTAAATTTTAGGTTCCTACAAGAAATAACAAAAGCGCAATGGGTACCTTACCTTTGCAAACGGCAACATGGCCTTAAAATTACTTGCCGAATTGGACTTCAGTTAACATCGATCATAAAAAGTATACGCTTTTACGGCATATTCTTTCAGCGTTCAAAACAGCGATTGTTAAATTATGGTGGCAAGAGGGTGAACGGGGTGAACTTTATTAATGACGGAAATATCTATCGGTTGCCAGTGAAATTGGTTTTTACCACTTAAATCTGATCGTTACCACCACGTGTGGCACATCTGTAACATTTCATGCTAAAGAGCGCAATAAAGAGACGGAAAATTATCGAATGAACCCCAAAACCGGGCAGAACATTGAAACTATCATAAACAAGCAGTGCAACGCTTTTTTCCTCATTTCCAACGTTTTTGAGGGGGTCAAATTTGATAGGAGACAAAAGGTTACAAAAGTGGTGACAATACGTCTAGAGAGAGAGAGAGAATTCAGTCAACCAACTTTAACGTCGCCAGTCGATATCATTTATGACAGACAATGCACAGTATTTCAACGTTTGTCATATCTAAACAAATTTTGCTAACATCCCATACCAGTCATTTCAAAGTAAGGAGTCCTGCTAAGTAATTTTAAAAACGCAAGTGATTTTCTTACACATCCGTCACGTCAACTTATTCCACGGATACCCTCGCCAGATAAATCATAACATTTTCAACATTAGTAGAAGGCCATGGTTATCACGCGGCTCTCGCTTTTTGGAAAGCGGGTTAATTTCCTCTTATGTCCGCCTTGGGCTACAATTAAATCGTTCTAATTCTATTTGACTGGCTGTGTTTTGAGACTTTTCGTGTTGGCACCCAAAAAAAGGGGACCAGTGATAATGGATTGTTTCTTGTTAATCCCCTTCTCCAAATAGAGCAAAGGTTAAGGAGAACACATGCACTTAAAACAATTTCATTGATTATCGACTTAATGATTTTATTCGCGCGTTTTTAAAATACCTCAGGATGCAAAACACGCTTATAAGAGTGGCACTCAAGGTGGGATTTCTAGAACAGTTTTTTGAGCCGCTTCAACAAACAATTTGCTCGTCTCAAAATGTTGCCTATTCAAGGTTTTATTCTCACAGCAGTTTTTCATGCAGCTTGCCACGCGGCTTTCCCAACAAGTGAATCTCCCAGATGCGAGACAATTTCAGGTAGTTTCTGTAGTCGCGCGTTACCGTACAACTTAACGCGGTTCCCCAATTTGGCCAATCATGGAAGTCAGGCCAGCGCCCTCGGATCCATAGAACAACTATTCGGCCATTTAGCGGAGCATGCTAACTGCTCGAAAGACGCTCTTTTTCTCCTCTGCTCGCTTTATCTACCCATGTGTATGCCTGGCGAGGTGGAACAGGGCATCATGAAGCCCTGCCGTTCACTTTGCCGAACAGTTCGGAATGACTGCTCAGCGCAATTTAAGAAATGGCCACGAATTGCAAACTGCGACAAGCTGCCTGTCTATACAGGGGGTATCTGCATCCGACCGGAATCTTTCATTGCAACCTCCGAACACACAAGTAAGTAAAATGTTCTTTTTTTAATGCGTAGAACCGTTATTCAGCATTCTTTTATTTTTTCGCTTTTTGATCACAAACAATCATAACATGTTACGATCAGTGGGCATTGTGCGATAGACTAAAGAGTGTAAGAGTGTAAATTTTTAACGAGGGGAAAGAAAACGGAATAACGCCTTGTGCAATTTAGTAATTTGTTTTTGACGTTCAATGCAAGCCAAATTCAAGGTTTTTATGACAACTTGAACACACAGCAGTGAGCCTTAGGTCGTTGTAAGCGATAAGGTCACAAGATTAGCGCATTAAATGACGTTAACGAGATGGACAAATCGATAGTAGTTTTAATAATGCAAATTAGTATATACCTAAAACAGTGGATAGCGTTCAAAGCGCTTTCTGGTTGCCGTATCCTTTGATTTTCACCTCCGAGCAACTCGTCAGGAAATTTGCGCCCGAAAATATTGAAATCGTCGGAGGAATAATGAGTTAAAATCATCTTTTTGTGCTATATTATCTCACTAGTATCTAAAACAGCTATTCACCTCAGTGTCGGTGGCTAGTGGTAGATATTTACCTCGCCGCTTCACGGCTAGGTAAATATTCATCATTAGCCACCTCCACTTCGGTGAATAGTTGTTAATTATTCTAATTTGATTATGCCTGAAGCTATGTTTTTTGCTGATGCTGTAAATATAGTTGCGGTTTCTTAATAAACTTCCCGCCTTATTTGAATGGATCTGATTAGGTACAGGGGGGCCTGTTTCTCCAAAGTCCCGAAAAGCAATTCGTAACACTCTCTTTATTATGAAAACTTGATATTCGGAATACAACTTCTTTCTCACGACCTGTGTGGGGTGACCCGGCGAGTTCTGCTTATATAATAATCTGTGACGGGCTAGGCAATGGTCGGCCAACGACACACTCAGTTGTGATTCGTATGATTTGTAACGTGCCAGTGATTGTTTTGTTAGAGATTAGCTCTGTTTGGCGCCTATTGACAATGCGCGGAGAAACCGAGGAACAGTTTCAGCCATGCAGGAAGTTAATCGAGCGACAAATCAAAATACGCTTTGCTATATATCACCAATCCAATAAGACGTAGTCCACTATCTTCTGTTCCTAGACGTTTGTAATATTATTGCCCTCTCTGCCAGATATTTTCAGTTCGAGGTTTGCTGTAGAAAATCCGCCGAGTAAATGTATCCAAATCTTTGCCCTAAAGAGGTGGTTCTTAATTAAAATTACTCAATGAACAATGGTTGCCCAATAGTGTTGACGGGACTTCACGTCCTTCTTGAGGGTCTCTTTTATCCATGGAGCTTTTTTTCCAATGAGCGGATTGAAGACTGTACCTAAAATTCTTGTTTTTTTAAGAAAATATCCCTGTACCTCTTCCTTCAGCACTTCACTGTGCTTTGTGATTTTTTATGGCCGCGTTCCAAAGTGTACCGTGACCATGTTGTCCATTGTTAAAACTTATTATAGTCATTTTTTGCTATTTTTCTATTGCGCATTTTCTATGTGGCCAATACTCGAAATGGGCTGTACATGAATGTAAAAGGGAAGAACTTGAACTTTTTCAAATCAAATGCTTTGTGTTGAAAACCCTCACTTAAGAAGAGATAACTAGTTTGTCGTTTACCACCGGCGACAAATCTATTGTGTTGCTATAATAGGATTTGAAAGTTGAGAATCGGCAAGCAAATGCTGCTGGCTCTCTAATCTTTGGACCAAACCCCCTCCTTTCTTGCTGTGTTAGGTCCACTGTTTATTCGGCTTATGACCGTCCCGTTAATTTTTAACAAAGTACTGATAAAAAACCACAATATACTCGTCTGATAAAAATTGACTAGTGGGTGTGAAAGATTAAACTGAGATACTGGTTCATGGGTTGAATTTTTCAGCAAAAGCGGATAAACTGTTTGATATAGGAATCAATAGGATTGAGAGTAACAAATACAGAATCTGAATATAAGGTTTGCAGGTGACTTGTGGAGGTAAGAGGTAGATTGGCCGGGAAGGAAAAAACCACCACTGCATCACAAATTCAGGGAAAGAAGGCTGGTTTAACGGGCCTAGCTATGACAAGACGCTTCTGGTTTTGCGCTAATTCTTGTGGAAAATCGCCCGGTTCTAAGTTGTTTAAGCTCATGTTTAAACTAAATCGCAGCAATATCTTTTCAATGGTGTACCTGCCAGCTGTGGTGGAATATTATCTAACCTCTTCTTTTGTCTCGGAAACACTGCATGCCCAACCTGACCTCCGCAGACCAATGCACTCTTTTTTTTTTTTTGTAAGGACCTCTTTTATAAGAACGTTCGGGATAAGAACATATTAAGAACATGCCCAGGATGAGAGTCAGTTTCTAGTCGAACGTTACACAACTCTAATGACATGTTGAGAACGTTCCCGGGGCAGCCTTAGCCTCAAACTTCAAGTAGACATTCTTATAGAAACGAGAGGAATCGTCATCCATAAACTCCTTTCTTTTTTTAAATTTTATTTTATAAAAAAGTCTAATGTTGGAGCTGAGGCTAAACGTTCTTATATATTTTTGCGTTGTGAGGCTGAAAACTTTCTTAAATTTACATCACAACTTGTCTCACCTGATGACTTTGATGGCGTTCAGGTTTTTTTGGAACGATTATAAGTAAAAGTGCTCATCATCACAAACTGAGATGTGTATCATGCAGAGATTAACAAAAACATTGTTATGTTATGCAAAAAAAGGCCCTTAAGTATTAGGGTTAATGTACATTAATTTACTTTTATTTTACGGTTTGATTTGTTTACAAATGGCAAAACGTTCTTAACTCTCAGCCTGTCAGAAATGTTCTTAATACGTTCTTAAAATTTTGGTTAATCTCAGCCTCAACGTTCTTATGAAAAAGGTTCTTATTAGGAAAGAGTGTATTTCAAGTTGAATCGACGTCACTTAGGCGACCAAGTAATAACAATCGATTTGCTCCAGAAACCAAACGTAAACACCTATAAGTAATAAAGCTTATTTCATGCTTGTCGTTGCGAGGTTATCGCTTCAGTCAAGTAGTCAGCTCGGGAAATGCAGTAGGTGTGCACGCAATCAAATTGCTGCCGGGATGGGAACGAAATACAACAACAGCATTGGACGCAAACATGCCATTATATAACAACTTTTCGATCAAAAGTAAAATGTAAAACGTGTATATTCGTTTCCCTCGCGATGTTGTGCTTAGGTTGTAGGCTGAGACGTTATTATTTACCAACTACCACGTTGACCCAATAACCACCTCTTCTACGAAATGATCAAATATGTCTAGATAATATGTCATGAGAGAGAACAAACGTTGACCCAATAACCACCTCTTTTATGATATGATGAAAGACATCTTTTTCGCGATATGATCAAAGATGTCTAGGAATCGGAGAACACAGATCTAGAGAGAACAGACGTTGACCCAATAACCACCTTTTTACGATATGATCAAAGATGTTTAGAAATCGGAGAACACAGATCTAGAGAGAACAGACGTTGACTTCCATGTTTCAAATGAAAGCTGCAGACAGCTAGGGTTAATCGTTATTAACTCCGACTACATATTCTAAAACGAAAAAATTAAGAAGTACGAGATTTGGAACGGAATGTTTCAATTCATTTCACAAAGTTATGTTTACAGCAGTGATGCTAACAGGAAATATTCGAATCAAGGTAACTGCATTGGGCATCTGCAATTAACAGAAGATGATGCAGAGGTCAGCTCAGTGCCTGACTAAGCCTTACAAAAAAAAAATTGAAATGAAAATTTGTTGAAAACAAGCTCTTTTTCAGTCTTAATTTGTCTTAACAGGTTTTCTTGGAGAAAACAATTTCTTGAACACGTTGATCCGGTCTACGATTTAGTCAAGATTTCGCATTTTCATAATTATACACTGCATCATATACGTTACTGAAGTAGGCCATTATTAGGTCTTCTAAACAAAGATTTGCAGCACACACCACTGATATATTAAAGGCCGAGGTCGGTGTAAGCGGGCCAAGAATGCCTTTTTGTTGTTGTTTTTTTTTTAAAGTCTTGTTACTCGTGCCAAATTTGAGAAA
>NC_090892.1:21906050-21908550 GCF_036669925.1 Montipora capricornis | reverse complement strand
AGGATGAGTCATTGCCGCTAGCAATTGCGCATGCTCACTAGCTCGCTAGTTTGAGCACTCTGGCATGGCTTAGATGTACCACATGTGTGGGACATTTGGGGTGGCTTTATAAGCTTAACCTCCATACTAGACATTAGCACTGCACTGATGAGGCCCAGAAGACCGAAACAGTATTGTCTGCATATATATATATATATATATAGGGAGTCTGTAAGTCGATTTTCTCGTGGAACAGTGCTCAATACGTTAAAGCAGAGCGGAATAAATATTTTCCTCTTAAAATATATATATTTTCCTCTTATATATATATTTTATATATGTATATATTTCCTCTTATATATATATTTTCCTCTTAAAATATATATTTTCCTCTTAAAATATTTATATATATATATATATATATATATATATATATATATAACTAACTGCAGACAGTACTGTTTCGGCCTTCTGGGCCTCATCAGTGCAGTGCTGATGTCTAGAATGGAGGTTAAGCTATAAAGCCACCCCAGATGTCCCACGCATGTGGTACATCCAAGTCATGCCAGAGTGCTCAAACTAGCGAGCTAGTGAGCATATGTAATTTGCAGAAAAGAGAATCGTCTTCCAACAGATAGAAACTTTATTCAGATATATATATATATATAAGCTGTTCACTATTGTGATACTTAATTACTTTTGATGCTGTTTTTGCAGTCCTCAAAGGCAAATTGACAAAGATGGATCGCCGGTTTATTACAGTAAGAGTTGGAAGAGTGTTCAAACAAAAAAACGTGACTATCGCCAAGGGACAGCATTTAAAGGCTCGGAGAAACACCAACGGCTTGACTTGCCCCGTTCTTGATTTGAATAAGTTTTATGTGATTGCTGGTCGCGAGGATTTGTTGCACACAAAGCTGAATCTGACGTCCAGTAGCTTCATCCTGGAATGGAGCAGCGAAGCGCGGAAAGAGATCCTAAAGTGGCAACGAATGGAGAGAGGAAGAGATAGAAAGCAGGGTGATAAAAAAGGGTCAGTAAATCGTTGCAGAATTAGCCGGAAATCCACATTAAGCGCAACAAGCGGTTGAAGGGAAGTTGAGCTGAAATCAGAAAGCTACAACTAAAAGTAGCATGTCATATCTTCCCAGTAGCTCTAAAGACGGAGGCTCAGTGATGCCTCTTCAGGATATGTAACAAGAGACTTTTGCCTTAGCGTCCAAGACTCATCAAACTAAACGTACCATTGAGAACAAATTTGTTTCCTTTAAGACAAACATTACAATAAGCCTCGTTTTGAAAAGATGCTAAAATTAATTCGAAAAAGCTAATTATATCGAAAAGTGTCTCATGCTGTGTTCAAGAGAATTATGGCGGCTGGGCCCGGGATATAGTAGGGGGAGGAAATGTCTTCACCTGCTTAAAGAAAACTCCTAAATTTTCGTCTTCTTGCTCTAGTGTTAACACTAGACGTTTAGTTGTTTGTTACAACTTGAGGTAAGTACCCTGCATGCAAGAAGTTGGTTTCTCCTAATCTTCCCGAGAGAGAAACCACTGCGAGCAACCGATAGATTTTCAGAGGAGCATGCGCGAAGTACGCCACGCCCCGCGTGATGCATTTGACATCACTTCGTCTTATTTCGCGGGAAAAACATGGAGCCACTACACAGCATGCTCACCCAAACGCAGCAGTTACGTAGCCAAACGCATGTGCAAGCGCCAAAACAAGTTTACTAACTCGTTTTACCGGTTCAAATGTAGTTTACTCGTCCTTGGCGCTGGAGGGCGGATCACTCAAAGCAACTGTCAGTTGCTCGCAGTGTTTTCCCTCTCGAGAAGCGAAGAAGAGAGGTAATAGACTCCGTAACTTAGCTCTGAGGGGGATCCCCTTTATATTGCACCACATTTGGCCCAATCCGCGTACCTAAATGCCAGTTAGGATATATCGATTTCATCCCGTCATGTGCATGTTAGTCGTTTTCCATGCATGGATAAATGTTAACATTCATCTCTGCTACTTTCGCTTGTCAGGTTGTCAAACATGTGAGACTGCTGAAGCCGACGTGGATGCAAACACTTGCAGCTCGAAAAGTGACATAATAATCACAGTGTAAATAAAGAAAAGACGCAACGTATAAATGGAAAGAAATTAAGAGAAATTATTTTATTGATCGGGATAGAACGTAGGCCCCTTTTAATTTAACCTATATGAGTTTATGAATTCACGATTCTTCCTTTAAGATAACGTCTTTGAGAGATAACGTCTCTTGCTCCCGTGGCCTAAGACTGACGACCTTTTTTTTCCGTGTGTAGCCATCACTTGTAAATCTTCTTTACCTTTTAAGCTCTTCCTCCTGTTCAGTAAATTGCAAACGAACAGGAGACGATTACCAGAAAGAAAGAGATGACTTATGTAAAAGCCTAAGTTAAGATTTTCAGCGAATGATTTTGCATCATTCGTGGCTGACTGTGTGTATCATGTAATTTCTAAACATAAAAGTAATTTATAAGCCATGCATAT
>NC_090892.1:21891050-21898550 GCF_036669925.1 Montipora capricornis | reverse complement strand
CCTCATCAGAAAGTAAATTTCAACTTACTTTCTTCATTAACTTTAGCTGGTCAATGCTTTGAGAAAGTTTCAATCTTTAGATACTTGGGTATGATATCTATATTGGCCGTCACCTTTCCTGGCATGATCATATTCATTATATTTGTAACAAAGTTAATAAATTTATTAACATCATCATTATGGTTAAGCAATGTCAGTAAACATTGTTTAATCAGTATTATTATTCGGTTATTTAGTCTGTTACTGTATGGCTGCATATTGCAGGGTATTAATTATGAAAACCCATTGTCACAGCTTATAAAATTGCAAAATAAAGTTATTGAAATCATCAATGATGTTTCCCTACCCCACATTGTTTCCTTAGGTCTATTGAAATTTCACAATATTGCTAAAATGTACACATTTATTTATGCATAATTGTCTTTGTGGTTATAAGCCATGTAATTTTTTTCCATATGACTAGTTTCGGAGCAACGTAATCATTCAACTCAGGATGCATCTTTACAGCATTTATTTCTTCATACTATAACCAATATATGTATAAGAAAATTATGCCTATCCATTATTGGAAAATATTTTTGGAGTGACCTTAGTCTTTAAAATCGAAACAGCACATCTAAAATCCCATTTTGAAAAAGCAATTTTTGAACACTATTTTGCACAGTACTGATTTCCTTACTTGCTGGTATGTACTCCAGTATTGCTTGTTTAAAAGTCTAAATATTGCAACTGAATGGGATATTCTGTTCTGTAGATTGAGTACGAAAAAAGTTCAGCATATAATCTTATTATTCTTTGTCTGAGATAGTTGTGAATATATTCACATTATGGATTACATACACAAATGCTTTACCTGTTTATGTCATTTTGAAATGATTTTAATAGCTTTTCAAGCAATATTCACTAGTAAAATGACTTTCAAAAATCAATTTATACTTTCTTGAAAATTCTTGTAAATAAGATGACAAAGTTTAAATATGCTTCCTTTAATGTTGTAATAATAACAGTATATAAATTATTCAAGTACAACCCTTATAAATTTTTTAAATGGAAAGAGGTAAAGTGCATGATGGTAATTATTATAACTCTTTTTCAAAGTTAGTTAACAACTTGAACACATTCACAACTAATTGTTTAGGGGATTTTTTCGGGTGGGGAAGAAGGGGGGCAAAGAGAGGGGCACTTTGTAAGCTTTAATACCCAAACGAATTGAATAATTTATTTACAATAGAAATCAGAGTCTTTCTTTTTTTTTTAGTACAATTGACTGTATGCCATTTATTCTAGTGGTGGCATAGTGCATGTGATGTTCTCTGTAATATTTCCGGGTTTTAAAATTCCTGTGGTAAGCAGTTTTATGTAAGTGTCCACAAATAGTAGTTCGCCTCAGATGAGCAAATTTTGTGCAAATAAATAAATAATTTAATTATGAACCATTGTCAATCTCCATGTTTTTCCCTGCAAAATTAGTTTATGATGTATCCACACTGATTGGGGTTTTTTAAAATTTATTGCAAAGCGTCGAAACTCACTAGGCAAGATATCGCTGGGTAGCATTAAGGAGACGTCCGATCAAACAACTGGCTCGAAGTGACAGATTTCAATAGGACAATATGCTCACTTTGCTTGTCGCTTGCGTGCGCCTTGCCACTTTTAAATTATAAATGTTCAACTCAAATTATTCTTCTGATATTTGTGTGTCGGCTCTTAAAGGCGATTCCCGTATCACGAATTATTTTCTAAGATTTGGCCTCGAGAACGCATGAGCTGCCGACTTGAGTTTCGTTCTCTGAGTTAGAATTATTTGTGCACGTCATTTTATCAACTTGAAACTTTCGCAGCTTAGGGAAACATGACAATAAACAAATTGAAAAAAGCTTCAAATTTAATGCTTTTTCAGTGGTTTAATTTTCAGGCGTTAAAGTTTGCCAAGTCAAAGACACAACGGGGCAGAGTGAGATGATATCATAACAAGATTTGGAGCCATTTTGTAGACAACACCGTATCACACGAAACCTGCTGTGTTGAGCCTTGCCACTTTTAATGACAATTTCTTTACACAAATCTCTTCTTTGGTTGTTGGGCTTACTGCAGCAAGCGGGAATTCCCGTATCACGGCCTATGACAAAAGTCTCGGAAAAGGGAATCAAAATAATTTTTGCCAAGGAAATGTAAATAATCTGGAGCACTCGTAAAGGAAAGCCTTGCGTCTTGGCTTAATCTGTTCGCTTCACGATTCAAAATCAGCCCTATTTCTTCTCCAGAACAATTACCGACTCTATTTCGAGCATGTGGTTCAAAATTTCAAGGCTGGGAAGCTTTATAGCGAATTGAGATGTTCCTCACCAGTGGGCTGTCATTTTTCGACTCCATCTTGTTAGCTGATTCATCGTTGTCCTCGCTTCAAACGCCAGTTTACTCATATTTTTGCATGTAAACTCTCATTTCAATTTAAATCCGACTTACTTTATTACTAAGCAGCACTTCATTGTGAGTTGAAGTCTCTTAAATAAGGAAAAACAATGCCAGGAAGGCAAAACTATCCTCTGCTCCTTGCAAGTTCTGCAGTTCATCGCCGCACTTTTGACTCGCCATGTTCCCTTCATTTGTGATCCTTCGCCGTATTTCCCATTGTATTGAACCAGTATCGGTCATAAAGAGAAGGTAATGCCCAAGTCTTTCAAATGACATCATCTTTGCATTCATTGTGTGCCGTCCTTTTGGAAACAGGCGATGAATATTAACGATACCAGCACTACATCCGCCATTTCTCATGTTCCCGCGTTTCGAATGAATTTGACTGAATTTCAAGGGATTTTTGGGGTGATGAGGCGCATGCGCAACATTAGTCTCTTTTGTTGGAGCATTTTAGTTCAATCTCGACCCCAGAGCTCTTCTCTTGACTGAGCGAGAGAAGAGCTCTGGGGAACCCTGAAACAAAGTGTCTTCTCATTGGTTTTCGTGAAGAACAATCAAAAGCTTTTCTAATTGGTGCATTCATGTTAGAACGAGGAGTGGGCAGGCGCTGTAAGGTTCCAATAGCCAGTTTTTGGCTATAACAACCCTACGGCGCATGTTCTCCTGTTCTCCCCAGAGCCTTGGGTTGATCCAAGGCTCTGGTGACGAGAATGCATTTTAGTTAGGAAACAAAAGCATAATGTACAAAAGCCTAGTCGCTAACCGCTTGCATTAAGCTCATTTACCAAGTACCGCACTAAAAGCGAATTAAACTATCTCGCCTTGTTGTTTCCATTGCGAACTGCTTTGGTATAAAATAAATATGTGTTGCGGCTTATTAATAAGGTCCAGTTAAAAGTTCAAACAACCAAGTACCACGCGTAGAAACTGCATTTCCCCCTTAAATTCACCGCTGCAGACGTAGCCCCACCATTCATGGAAAAGCACTCGAAATGAATGTATTCTGTTGCTTTTCTGATAGAAATCCATTTAATCTTCGAAGTATTTTTTTTAATTTCCCTCACAAAATTGTTCTAATTTTTTCTCTCGCGTGCAAAAATTACTAAACGATATGTGCCCATATATGAAAGAAGAGTCTCCAAATTCCCGGATAACAACAACAACAACAACAACAACAAAGGCGCGCAAAGTAAAGTGGGTGATTGTTACCGAGTACCTTCAGTGGTGTCTTCAGTGAAAGGATGTAGCGCTTTCCGATTACGGCGCAGATATCCTAACCTTTGTATTAAATCTGACTTTTGGTATGTTTCATGTATTATTGAAGGGAATGCTTTGTTTTTCTTGTCAGAGCACTATCGAAAGCGCTAAAACATTGAGCAACCGGGCGGAAAAGACTATCATGGAAATTCCCCAAGAGTGGTTTGGTTTATCTACAATCCTGGTCAAAACTGTTGGGACAATTCCCGCTTTTCTCCCTCCTCCCCCCATTACAATGTTGATTTTTCACGGTCTCCGAAATCAAGATCCGTTCATCGAGCGCTCGCATGTTTCAACATTGTCTGGGGGGGGGGGGGGGGGGGGGCACGAAAAAGGCAGCGAAAGAAGAACACGTGTAGCTCATATAACGATGGAAGCATGTAAAGTAAATTCTCTACTTTTTGCCCAAAATTTGACAAGTGTCCCAAAGTTTTTTACCCGGATTGTAGCTTGATTGCAATGAAGCAAAGCGCATTTGAGTTGTAATCGTTACATTCTTATCTTCAAGGCAAAAATTAATTTTTAGGAAAACAGCGCCCAAGAAAAGCCTTTTGTATCCGACATACAAACAATCAGAGGACGTCACCTTTTTTCCGGTGACAACTGTTGATGTCTTACAACTTCTGGCGTTCCTTTAACCTGCGATCAAGCGTACTTTTCTTGAGACAGGGCGCTAAAAAGTACCTTTTCCCACCATGTCTAAGGAAAAGTACGCCTGATCGCAGGTTAGCGTTCCTCCAGCTTCATTGTGACTAATATTTTTCGGATTTTTGACGCATGTTTTCGGAGCGGATTGGCCTCCATGCTAAGCAGAAAAAGGACGCGCATATCGATTTCATCAAACATAGCAGCAGCAGCAGATAAAAAGTTCAAGTGGACCAACGCAAAAGCTTTTCGTTCACTGGCAGTGTACTGATAGAGCCTGATTTAGCACCTCTTGAATTCCCATAATTTTTTTTCAGATGAAACAACAACAATGATATTCAATGTAAGGAGAAATGTAGACTCGGAAAAATATCCGAGTCCCAGATGGGATTTGAACCCACCTTGACCCTTGCTCACCATAGAGTCTCCAGTAGCTCAGTGGTTAGAGCATCCGACTAGATCACGGAGGGTCGTGGGTTTAAATCCGATCTGGGACTCGGATATTTTTCGAGTGTACATTTCTCCTTACATTGAATATCATTTTTTTCAGACGCTACGATAATCTATTGGCCGATATGCTTTGTCAGAGGAGTCTTAAGGCCAGTTTTGATAACATGATTCTAAAAACAAATTGCGATTTTGAGACGGCAATACTGCATTATATTGACGGCTAGTTGGGAGAAAATATATTCCGTACTGAACTATAAGAAGAACGCGATACTCTGTCTTAATTCCGTTAACCTTCCCTGCTTGGCATCACTCACACGTTTCTTTGATCTTTCTGCTATGTTCTCTTTCCTTCTCTTTTTCCGATTTCTATCACCAGACCTTGGATATTCACGAGGCGTTTGGGTTACTTCATTGCTTAATACATTCTTAAAATACGATTTAATGCCACAAAAAGCAAAACATGGTGCTTTTGTATACAAATACCTCAAACGTTTGCGAGCGAAGACAATTAATCGATGTTTCCTGCTCCGATAGTATACATATGCTGTCAATCAAAATTAACTTCTACTTCCAGCGTTAAGGTATTTTACCAATATCTCTGGAAATATTTGATCTTTTTACATACTTTTTTTGCCATCGACAGGTGTGGCCTTAATCTTAACTTACAATAAAAAATAAAATTAAATTAAAAAAACGGAAATTTTTCTCCCTTGGATTAAAGTGCCTTTTATACTTTTCCTTAACAAATGCAAATATCAACTGTGGTCAAATCAAATTATTCCCTTTTTTGGCTGTAATTTCAAGAGCTTCTCTTACGCCAATATGACATTTACAGTTGTTTCTACTTATTGTACTTTTATCGATTTCCATTTAATAACACCCTCTCCAACTTATTCGACTGACAGTATGACAGATCATACTCTACACTGACTTACAACTGGTCTAGACTGTAAAAATTAAAGAAGAGTTTTGAGTTGATACAACACTCGTAATATCAGTAACAACTACAGCCTTGGACAAAATTGTTGAAACACTTTGCAAAACCTTTTATTTACAGCCGCTGCCTGTTGCTTGTTTTGATCAGTGCATCCCACGTGAACCCCTATTTGGCGGACGACTAAGAAGACCTCGATTGTCTGGATACAGCTCAGTTCTATCCAAAAGATAATCATTAGCGCTATCCATTTACGTTTGCAATGGAATTAAGTTTTCCAATATTTTAGTGTGAACGGGGTATTTTATACCAGCGGGTGTTGGGTATTGACCTCGTTGCTATGGAAAACCGAGTTGTTGTTGTTGTTGTTGCTTTTTTTTTTTTTTTCAAATTCTGACCCTTTACGACACAATACCCCTCCCTTAAACGTCCGAATGAACCATCGAAGCCATATTGGATATGTCTGTGAAGCTTACATGATAGCATAAACAAAAAACTGCCTTCTGGGATACATTTGTGGATTGAATGATGAAAATTGAAAATGTATCCTAAACATCCATAAAAGCTAACCTTAGTCCTAATTAGGCCTAAACAAAAGATTCTGCCTACACTACAACGAGCTCCCAATGAAAGTTTATTTAGGATGTGTCAGTCAGCCGTACAAATGCAAAACATTTTTACCACAAATGCAAGACAACCCGATTATCAAAAATAAAGTGAAATACAATCATTATCTCACAAAAGTTGTTCTACACCAGATGCGAAAATCCACTAAAAATACCACCTGCAAGACGTGGCCAAAAAACATATGGAAACGTATTTCTCGTGGAATACAGCAGCACAAAACCCCGAGGAAAGGGTGAAACTAATTAAAACAGCACATAATAATAAAGTAACCGGACAGGTTAAATACCCTTAATTAGTCTCGTGACACCCCGCGAGCCACTCCAAACTTCCTCTCGAAAGAAAATGATACTTCACATTTCAACAGATGATGTTGACTTGACTGGTAGTTCTAGCGCGCTGATGAGGAAACCGATTCAGTGGTTGATAGAATCAATGATTGCTAGACTGATAGATTTAAAGAATCCTTTTTCCGTTTTCTCCCGAGTCCTCAGTGCATAAATGTCAGGAAAAAAAAAAGGCGAGTCCACGTCGTTATAAACCAACATTATCAAACTGAAATATATTTTCTATCACCTACAAATATATTTAAAGGTCAAATGAACCAAAATTTTGGTATTTTTCTTTATGTTTTTTAAAAGTGTACGACGACCAAAACAACCACTGTAACCCAAAATCACAAAGACATTGTCCAATATGAGCATATAAAGCAGAAACACAGCTAAGGGTACGGAAATATCTGAGGGACTCACGAAAATGTAGCCTCCCACGCAGACACTCTTAAGGGTTTCGTAATGCGTTTCTACCCAAGGAGCGTCTGCGGAAACGAGCCGGAATTTACGTAGGCCAATCACTTCAAGATTTTTGGAAGTGCAGTTTAGAACCGTGAGAAATTTTGCTTACAGTCACTGCAAGAAGATGGGCTTCCTAAGTTGGGCATTTAAAATCGCTGACTTAAATTGTTATCAAAGAGAAGCTGGAGTGTATTAATTCCATGCTTTGGCATAGATATTTGTGGCTTTTCACAGAATAAGTACGGTAGAATTCGTATGGTTGAAACATTTTGCTTTCGTGCGATTCTAACCTTTTGTGGCGTTCGCTTTGGGTTGATATTTCTTTCCGCTCTATTTTAGTGGAGTCGTTTCGTTTGAATAACCCCATTTCTCAATTGT
>NC_090892.1:21881050-21886050 GCF_036669925.1 Montipora capricornis | reverse complement strand
ATGTCCAAAAGAATACAGATGATTTTTATTTAATTGCAGTTGACAATAAAAGTTGGAAACAGGAAACCGAGTGGCAGTGCTGAGCCCACGATCGAGTACAAGTCTACTGCGGTTTTACCCTGCGTCTAAGGCCTATCCGAACAACTTCGCCGCTGCCTACAGCAACAAGGCATACGCGCTGTTTTTCAAGTCGGACACTACATTAAGATCACAACTAGTACGACTTAAAGACGTTGTCCAGCCGACTAAACAAGATGGCGTGGTTTACAGGATTCCCTGTGAATGCGGTAAAGTCTACATTGGCAAGACTGGAAGACCTATGCAAGATAGAATCAAAGAACATGAGCGAGACATCGGACTTGCCCGTACCCAGAACTCCGCCGTTTCAGAACACGCTAACAACACCGGACACAACCCGCTTTGGAACGAAGTAAAGTTTATTGATCGCGATCCTGATTGGTACACACGCAAGGTCGCAGGGACAAAGATACGATTCACATAAGACTTCACCCTAACAACATCAACAGGGATAGTGGAATAGAAATTCCGGAAGCATGGCTGCCCACGATCAAGAAAAACAACAACAGGAGAACCGTACGACAGCGGACCGCCAAGGAATAACACACCGAAGATCGAAATGCACCAATCACAGCTGCTGAAAACCAACTAATCACAGCGGAGCATCCTGTTTAAAAGGTGACGCGTAACCAGTCGACCTCATCGCTGGTGAAGACTAGCAGTATACAGTCGAAACGTCGCGATCTACATCACAAGTGACCACATCGTGACCACATCGTGAGACAAACGAGAATACCTTATTATTGTAATTCACCACGATGAATAACAGCAACCTTTTTTACGATCAAAGGTTTATGCTGTAAACTAGCATGATACTGGTCACATTGGGATACATGGAGGGGTTGACGTACGGAAGGTCGATGACGTCATGACTATAAAACCAAAATTTCTGGCATCGATGGGTTATCATATTTTCTTAACTGTGGTGCTCCGCGCGCGCGGAGCTCCGCTAATAAGTGACAATCTTCTGGAAAATTTACGTTTGTTTTATGATAACAAATACATGAAGAATAATTATTGAGGGTCGCCTACGCGCCTTGCACTTCAAACAACGACCAAGAAGAACTTTGAAACCTCGACATTTAAAAATGAAATAAAGGTTACATTCAAGCTAACTTGAAATTTAAGGGAAATCTTCCGGGGAAATCGTCAGCACCCATTCTTCTTTCATTGCTGATTTGAAAACGCCTTGAAATCAAGCTGGTATTAAAAATTCATGTTCACAGTCAGCAATTTATGGAAATGCAATGAACGCTTTTTATAAACTTCCTGCGAGGCGAACAATTATTCCCATAAACAAAGCAACACGATTAATTGTGCTGAGAAAGGTTGAAAAATTGTCGGCTGTCAAGCGGAAAAGGAAATTTCAACTCGTATACGCTTTTGTTTTTGAGGTATTAAAAAGGAAAGGTTTCAAATAAGCATACAAATCAGGGGCACCCAGCATTGTTAAACGTATTTTAGTACTGGAACGGTAGATATTGGCATATATTTATCCCCTAAAAATTTTTCATCTGTTCGGATTTCTTAGTTGAAAGTCTACTGATTTGAAAATTATAGGGATAAAAACTTACCTTTTCGAAAATTTCAACCTGAGAAAAGGCTCCCGAAAATTCTAGGTTACCTTTTTAGGGTAACAATCCGTTAAAAGTGGGCAATTATACCATGTTTTAGATGTTCGAATATCCTAGGACAGGCAGGCAAGCAAGAAATTTTACTACAAATGTTCCGAAAATTCTAGATCTCAAATCTTCTCCCGAAAAGATATCTTCCGAAAATTGACGTTGCGTGCCCCTGTACAGATTATTGTAAAGTGAGCTGTTTGCCGTAATATCGTGCTTATGGCTCTTGACCAATAAGAGAGGGGCAAATAACATATACAAAGTATTGACGATTTTACAGCTTTAATTATCGGAAGCCTGCGCATTTCTTAGTATTAAAATAGAATGGGTTACGTAGTGCCAAGGACGATCGTTGGTACAGATTTCGTATTATTTAAATTCAATGAAGGATATTCGACGAACTGTCATGATTAATATCAACGCTTTAAAGCCTGTTTTCAAGATTTTCGATTCAATGTTCGAATGCTAAATGGATTCACAAAACGATGGCCCTGTTTCTCCTCCGGTTATAATAACTCCTGAAATTTCAAGTTATCCCACTAAATTCCGCGTCAAGAAAATACAATCTCGAACTTCGTTGGCGACCGATCGATTTTCTTGTATTTCGTTTCTGACCACGAGCTATCGCAGCGATCACTCTGTATGGATTCCCAGATGGCGAAGCTTGCCTTGCGACCTTGAAGAAGAAGTCTTCTACGACGATTGCCCAGAGTTTTTGAAAGCTTGGTCTCGATATCGCATCACCAACATGGCTCGTCGATACAAAACAATGGATTACATACATATGGTTGTTGACGATCATAAGAGAGAAATACACACCACGAACATAGACTTGCCTTCCAGGGATTTGTCGGCTTCGGCAATTATTTCAGTGAGTAGAGACTTCCTCAATTGTCCAACAGATTATACAGAAACTGGTTCAGGTATTGTACCGCGAAGCGCTTCTGACGAAAATATTCCTTATAGTGACTACGGAAGCGAGAAACAATGGAATTTAACTCAGTTGAATTTGACCAATGCATTCCCATCCTCGCGATCCGGTTCTAGCGAAAATCTCAACGCTGACCAAAGAAATTTTAGCAGGATCGAGAAATGGCTTCGGAGATGTAACAGTGGAGCCACTTAAAAACAACTTAAGCGAGCGAGAGTTTGAAAATTTAAATGTTTTTGGTGGAAGCCAATATTGTGTCATCGTTTCACTATAGATTCCGTGAAACAGCTGTTGACCGGAGAAAAAGTTCATTTTTTCTTTATTTTGCAAGGTGGTCGGTCTTCCTGAAACTTGCTATCAATTATTTTATCACTTTAGTTTACACCGTTAGTTAATTGTCATATTCCTAATATCTTTCAGACAGTTTTTTTTAAAAACACTTCGTCCGTCGTTTTCTGACAGAGGATGCTGCAGGTTAGAATAGCTTGTATAATTATCGACACTTGGTTGTGCAGATGTTTTTATTTCTTCCGCCGGTTTACCCAAGCGACGCACGCTTTTTACGAGCGACGGGGAAAGATATTTTCGATGGGAAGGTTAATTTTTTTAGAAAATTAAAAGCCGGAAACTACGAATTCTTTAAATTACTTTTTCTTTTTCGTTCGTGGTCGGTCTTTGCTCTCCTTTACTAACAAACATTATTTGCATTTGATTTCACGCTAGCTTATGTTATGACCTCTATTGGAAATATTAAGTAAACAAATTTCTCTTAGCACCACAAATCAGCTGGATAACATGTTTACTTTGCTACAAAGATGTAGGAGTGAGAGAGGAAATTAGCGGGAGTGGACGAAGCAACTCTGACACAAAAGCAAAAACCCATTTTGTTCGGAAGTTTCCCAAGTTGAACACTTTATTATTTGTACAGAGCTTATAACAATTTAGTATCCTTGGTCAATTTTATCTTCTCTTTGCTTGTTTAGTTTGATGCGAGAACTTTAAAAATTAATGGCTGAGTAACAACATTCGAGTCAAGGTTATTGATCATCGCAGTATTAATTGAAAATACGTTCAACTTTTTTTTCAACTGTCTGCTGTTTTAGTTCTTTGTTCTACTTTGAAAGCATAACGCTATTACTAGGACAGTAGAAAAAGCATAAAGCTTTTTTGTTTTTGTCCTTTGGATGGAGCACCTAAGTGAAGATCGACTTATTTTTTTTCACTTCTTATAAACGTAGATTTTCAAACGACTTTTTTAAAACCTGAAGCTTTATTGAATAAACAATACTTTGGTAATAACCATGTTGAGTAACAAAGCCACAGGATGAATTCAATAGGAGATAAGAGTTCGAATATTTCAGTTCATTTAAAATTTACAATGAAACGACAGATAAAAATTGTGCCTTTTGGGAATCTGTTCGGATGAAGAAACTTTTTAAAAATATATCAAATAAACACCTCACAATCTAGGCATGCTGAGTGGACCATGTGTCGTGGCATGTGTCGTGGACCTGCACCTTAATGTTAAGTTGACAAATATATGACAATTTATAATTGATCTCTTAAATTAACTTCAATATTTGGTAATATGATTATTGATAAGTAAAACGGATGTCAGTAAAGGGTCGAATTGTGGACTGCGGAACCTTTGGAACCCATGGAAACAGCGGAAGCTGCGGAATCACTTAAGAATGGCTGCCTGTGAGAATCGAGAATCGTCCGTCAACGACCATTTTGGGGGCTCGCTTATATTTTGCGAAAAGATACCTTTTAGTGAACTATATTTCAAAAATCATATTTTAAAAGTTCCAGCTATTCTTATTATTTGTTAGAAATTTGCGAAAATTTGAAAACGCGGTTAAAGTGCGGTTTTCCTTTTGACAAATTGCGCAAAATTTGTTGCGAGTACCAAGCAACGGTAAAGTCTTTAAATGAATTTGATTGGCACAAACATTCTTATCCATTTCTACTGCGATACTTTTTACCGACATATTAAAATTGCGATTTTCTAAGCTCTTTAAGGAACATCCTTAAAGTCCGCATAACATGACGGTGGAAAATGGATGATATTTGACGCGATAAAAATGTACCTGGTACCTCATTCTTATTTTATTTTTTTTTTACTTCATATTCTTCAAATATTGCTAAATTTTCTGTGTAACGTTTTATGCTCGAACTCAAAACGCTTCCCTCCGAAAATATTAGAAATGTTTGTAACCTGAGCGAGCTAAATGACGCGAAATTTTTACGTAAGCTGATGCTAATAATTAATGTAGAATCGTCGAACTAACTAATTTTCGGCTTGTAGCTTGGAAAGCTTTAAAATGCTTTCTATTTGTCAAACAGAAAACCGCACTTTAACCTCGTTT
>NC_090892.1:21873550-21876050 GCF_036669925.1 Montipora capricornis | reverse complement strand
AATTTTGAAACTTTGAAGTAGCAAAGACGTGGTTTCCGTTATTCTAAACGGAAATGTGACCCTTCAAAAGAAACTATTTTGTTCCCACTGAGATTTTTCTTTTCATTGGACTAATATCAACTTTTTTTTTTACATTCTGACTTGCAATTGGCTTATCCGGAAGTCAAAGAACGCTGAAATAACGTCATAACGATGAAAAACAGGAGTTTCTTGTACATGCTGACTCTCTGGCCCCTGATGCTCTTTTTTGTAGTTCCAAGTAGCTTTCTTGGCACTGGTCAACAAATCTGCAGGTGGTTCAAAAGATGACTCCTTGTTCGCCATTTTGATAGTCAGCAGAGAGGCCTGTGTACCATCTACCTGGAGAGAAGGCCGGAATGCTGATTGTTTTTCCTTATAAGAGAAAAAACTCTCTCTTCACCGGCATTTTAATGTGGTAGAATAAGAACTGTTTTGGCCACGTTACTTATTCTACCAAATTCATGGCTGCCATTTCCTAGCTTCAATGATGACAGATATCCCCAGACCACATCCGCCCACCGGTGGCTTGGTTGGTTGAGCACCGGGCTGTTACGCGGGAGATCTTGAGTTCAACTCAGGCCGGACCAACGCTCAGGGTCTTTAAATAACTGAGGAGAAAGTGCTGCTTTGTAATTACATCTGCAAATGGTTAGATTCTCTAGTCTTCTCGGATAAGGACGATAGGCCGGAGTTCCCGTCTCACAACCCTTCAATGTTCACAATCCTGTGGGACGTAAAAGAACCCGTACACTTGTCGTAAAGAGTAGGGCATGTAGTTCTCGGTGTTGTGGTCTGTGCACGTGTTCTGTGGTGTATCCTGGTGGTTAACCTCGTAGGGGACGTATGTCCTATTGTTAATTTCACCATGTATGTATTCATACTCAATCAGTAAATAAATAAATAAATAAATAAATAAATAAACATCCATGCGAAAATTGCATGATAATTTCTCATCATTTTCCTCACTTGCAAGCTTTATTTCGGCTTCCCCAGATTTTCTTAGGGATGTCTTCATTACTTAGAAAAGGATACAAGCTCTTCTTGAAGCTGGTGGGTATCCCTTGCATCAGTTGGCAGAACTGTGGAGTACTTTTTCAGAAAGAATTTTATATCCTTAAAAGAGGCATTCTCTCTCTGAAAGAAGTCCACAAATCTAGCATGGATCAGTGTGTCATCTTGCAAGGGATGCTTCTAACGTGGCTTGTTGATAGAAGTCACGCACTGCTTGATAGAACCGATCTTCTTTTCATCTATGTCACCATCATTGAAAAGTCTGACAAGTGCTTGTTTGGTAGCAAAGCCAATAAATAGCTCACTGTCTATCAGCTGTTGACTTTCTATTTCAAAGTTAACTTTGTCAACGGTTTTTGCAGCCTTGCAATACTGCCTGAAAAAAAAAAAGATAAACTTCTACCAAGGGATCTGCAAACTGTGTTTTCAGGCGTTTGAATTTAGGATTGCTATCTCTGAGTTAGACAGGAAATAGCTCTTCAATGCTGGATACATATCCAAGTTCCTCAAAATCTACAGAGACATGAACGTGGCTCTTCCTCTTGTACTATTTTATTGTCTACGCGATTTGTTGTCTTTCAACTTGTGAGGAGTCGAGTTCTGCTTAGCAAAGTCAAATGATCCTGCAGCTCGAAAAAGCGGCCCTTAACTGCGTGGAGTCTGGGAACGAGTCTCCTGAAAATATTCTTTGCTGGTTTTAAGCTTCCTTAAACAGACTTTACTACAATAAAACAGTTTTCAACGCAATGTTACAAATTATTCACTATTTTGGGGACATACATGATACGGGTTCCAGTTTTGTTCGATGAAACTCATTTTCAGACAATCCGGGGTCAAAAGATTTCGGGACACTGTCAAATTTGGGGCGACAAGTATAGAATTAACTGTACATACTTCCATCGTTAATTATATGAGCAACGGGTGTTCGCTGCCTTTTTCTCGTCCCCTTTGCACCCAGACAATGTTGAAACATGCGATCGGTCGATGAACGGATCTTGATTTCGGAGACCGTGAAAAATTAACATTGTAATGGGGGGAGGGGGAAAAGCGCGAATTGTCCGAACAGTTCTGACCAGGATTGTAGGTCCTTACTGTCTCCTAGATGCGTTTGGCTGTCTAAGAAAGCTTGTAATAGCTGGTTGCTTTGCCTGTTCCTTTGCGAGCGCAGTGTGCCCATCGCTAGCAATATGGCGCTTAAGATTTGCTTCTCCGGATATGAGCACAAAACAAAGTGCATTTTTCTGATATGCCCTTGATGTTGGGGTGGAGGCATATTCATCAAAGTGATTTTTTTTAGCTGCACTATTACCTTCTTCTATAGAGATCATGGAATACACTAGACGTCTGTTCACCTCATAGCTTAAGGATCGCTTTTTGGATGTAAGAAACTTACGTTTCTAGCCACAGTTTTCGAAAAAGTATCTGAGACTTGAAGCACATCCCTTCCTTTGGAAAAAGTTCTCTGACA
>NC_090892.1:21856050-21858550 GCF_036669925.1 Montipora capricornis | reverse complement strand
CCGGGCATGGTTCAATACAAGGGGAAACACGGCGAAGAATCGCAAATGAAACGAAGATGGCGAGTCAAAAGTATGATGACGAACTGCGGATTTTGGAAGGAGCAGAGGATAGTTTTGCCTTCCTGGTGTTGTTTTTCCTTATTTAAGAGACTTCAACTCACAATGGAGTGCTGTTTAATAATACAGTAAGTCGGATTTAAATTGAAATGATAGTTTACTTTAAAAAATATGGGTAAACTGGCGTTTGAAGCGGGGACAACGATAAATCAGCTAACAAGATGGAGTCGTCAAATGGCAGCCTAGTGGTGAAGGACATTCTCAATTCGCTATAAAGCTTCCCGGACATAAAATGTTGAACCACGTGGTCGAAGTAGAGTCGGGAATTGTTCTGGAGAGGAAATAGGGCTGATTTCGGCTCGTCAAGCGAAAAGATTAAGCCAAGACGCAAGGCTTTACTTTACCAGTGCTCCAGATATTTTTAAATTTCCTTGGCAAAAAATATTTTGATTCCCTTTTATAGAGGCCGTGATACGGGAATTCCCGCTGCTGTAGTAAGCCCAACAATCAAACAAAGATTTGTGTAAAGAAATTGTCATTTAAAGTGGCAAGGTTCAACTCAACAGGTTTCGTGTGATACGGTGTTGTCTACAAAATGGCTCCAAATCTTGTTATGATATATCTCAGTCTTCTCCATTGTGCCTTTAATTATAACTTGGCAAACGTTAACATCTGAAAATCAAATCACTGAAAAAAACATTATTTTCGACGCTTTTTTCAAGTTGTATTTTTTCATATTGCTCTAAGCTGTCAAAGTTTCAGGTCGATGAAATGACGCACATAAGTATGGTTAATCACCCGAAGAACGAAACTCAAGTAGGCAGCTCAGGCGTTCTCGTGGCCAAATGTTGGTAAATAATTCGTGATACAGGAATCGCCTTTAACAGCCGACACAGAAATATTAGAAGAACAATTTGAGTTTAAAAGTTTAAATTTAAAAGTGGCAAGGCGCGTGAAAGCGACGGGGACAGGTATTCTTAGAGTTATTTTCATAGAGTTATGTCGTAGAGTTAGAGTTCAGTTTCCAAAATCCTGAATTCAAGATTTTGGACTGCCAAAATCCTGAATTCAAGAACTTCCAAAATCTTGAATTCAGGATTTTGGCAGTCCAAAATCTTGAACTCAGGATTTTGGCAGTCCAAAATCTTGAATTCAGGATTTTGGAAGTCGTTAACTCTAACTCTTAGTCATAACTGTTCTAAAATAGCTCCATTGATAGTTAAACTCGAAAGCGACCAGCAAATTGAGCCTATTATCCTATGAAAATCTGTCACTTCGAGTTAGTTTGTTGAAAGAACAATCATAGGACGTGTCCTCAATGGGTGGGTACAAAACGAAGACCGAAGACCGAAGACCTAAAAACGAAAACCCCTTCAAAATCGTCTTGAAATCGCTTGAAAATAGATGAAACATGATTGTAGCCTGAAGCAGAAGCGGGGAACGATAATATTTGCAGTTTTCAGCGAGTTTGGCCAGGGTCTTCGTTTTGTACAAAACCCCACTAAAAGTACAAAACGAAGACCCCCTTCAAAATCGACTCGAAATCTTTCGAAATCCTTCGAAAGCAGCAAGAATATGATTCTCGACCGAAGCAGAAGCGGGGAACGATAACATTGACGGTTTTCAACTAATCTGGCCAGGGTCTTCGTTTTGTGCAAAACCCCACCAAAAGTACAGAACGAAGACCCCCCTCAAAATCGCCGTGAAATTGCTTGAAAATAGCTTCGAACAGTTATCGCAGACTTATTAATAAAGGATATCATTAAATGACACATATTCAGAGCGACCTGAATTCTCTCCACTAAGGGGGAGTCGACTTCACTTGGTTCCCGCTTGATTTTAACTGGACGTTTTTAATGCGTTATGTGGAGAACGGTAGTCGACTGGTAGTCGCATATTGTTAAAGAGAGAGCAGGACAAATGAAAGGACTGGGTGTGCATGGTGATCTTTTTAATATGCAGATTGTACAAGAAAACAGCTAACATAAAGCATAATTTGATCTACGAAAAAAGTTTTTTCCGACGTTTTAAAAGCGTTAAATTGTGCACGTGTTTGAAGCAATACACAGGCATCAAACTGAAGAGTTTCTATCTGCAGTGGCTGGAGTAAGCGACGAATACGCTCTAGCGGACCACAGTCAACATTTACAGGTGCCAGCAGATGTTTGGTTTGAGTGGTCTCCCCAAATGAGAAATGAGTACTTTGGGGAAGTACTTAGCTTGTCCATGGAGGAAATTTTTCAACATTAAGATGTATCGTGGTAAAGTTTTAACAACATGAACGAAGACCGCTTTGAATTTAGGGATCTCGACGTGGACGTTGCTGGCATCCCTACCGAGCACTTTGGTTACTCCACAGACAACTCCATCGCACTAAAGCGTGAAGTACTTAACCTAGTCAATCATCCAACAGCCATCCAGCCTAAGGCTTTTCTCGTTGCGG